>NW_026909132.1:0-185000 GCF_033115175.1 Lepus europaeus
TTAGGCAAGTGTATAAAAAGTCATCTACACAAACAGAAATATCATGTTTGTTTGTCGCAGTTCCTCTAGATTTCTCTCAAGAAAATACGAATGTGTAGAGCTGGTGTCCCCATGATGAACCGATAGGTGTTTTTACAGCACAAAATTAAATGTTCCCTGATAAAAACATTCAAAACATGGAAGTCCGTTTTTAATATCCAGATTGTTTCACAATATTTCGGATTGAGTTAGCCAAAACACAACCAGATATTTCTGGTTTCATCCAGTCATATCCAGATAAAGTGGTGTAGAATTCGTATGCAATGCGCTGAGAAAATCACGGTACAAATGGTTTTGGAGAAAAGCAAAGTCTTTTTGTTAGGGAAGTGCATAAAATGTCATCTATACAAACATAAATATCATGTTTGTTTGCCGCAGTTCCTCTAGCTTTCTCCCTAGAAAATACGAATGTGTAGAGCTGGTGTCTGCTTGTTGAACCAATTAGTGTTTCCAAGCATTAAATTAAATGTTCCCTGAAAAAAAAATTCAAAAAAATATATTCCATGGATAATATCAGGAATACACATGCACAGAGGCTGTAGCAATATCTGAGATTGAGTTAGGCAAAACAAAACTGGATATTTCCGGTTTCATCCATTCATATCCGGAGAAACTGGTGTGGAATTCGTATGCAATGGACCGAGAAAATCACAGTAAAAATGGTTTTGGAGGAAAGCAAAGTCTTTATGTTAGGCAAGTACATAAAATGTCATCTATAGAAACAGAAATATCATGTTTGTTTGCTGCAGTTCCTCTAGCTTTCTCCCAAGAAAATACAAATGTGTAGAGCTGGTGTCTCCATGTGGAACCAATTGGATTTCCAAGCAAAAAATTAAAAGTTCCCTGAAAAAAAAAATGATTCAAAAAAAAATAAATTCCATGGATAATATCAGGAATACACAACACAGAGGCTGTAGCAATATTTCAGATTGAGTTAGCCAAAACACAACCAGATATTTCTGGTTTCATCCAGTCATTTCCGGACAAACTGGTTTGGAATTCATATGCAATGGACCGAGAAAATCACAGTAAAAATGGTTTTGGAGAAAAGCAAAGTCTTTCCTTAGGCAAGTGCATAAAATGTCATCTATACAAACAGAAATATCATGTTTGTTTGCCGCAGTTCCTCTAGCTTTCTCCCTAGAAAAAACGAATGTGTAGAGCTGGTGTCCCCATGATGAACCAATTAGTGCTTTTATGGTACAAAATTAAATGTTCCCTGATAAAAATATTCAAAACAATAAAGTCCATCGATGATTCCAGAAAACCCAAGCACAGAGGCTTTCTGAATATTTCGGATTGAATTAGCCAAAACACAACCGGATATTTCTGGTTTCATCCAGTCATATCCGGAAAAATTGGTTTGGATTTCAGATGCAATGGACCGAGAAAATCACAGTAAAAATGGTTTTGGAGAAAAGCAAAGTCTTTTCGTTAGGCAAGTGCCTAAAATGTCATCTGTACAAACAGAAATATCATGTTTGTTTGCCACAGTTCCTCTAGCTTTCTCCCTAGAAAATACGAATGTGTAGAGCTGGTGTCTACCTGTGGAACCAATTAGTGATTCCAAGCACAAAATTAAATGTTCCCTTATAAAAAACTTTCAAACAATGAAGTCCGTTGATAATATCAGGAATACATAAACACAGAGGCTTTCACAAAATTTTGGAGTGAGTTAGCCAAAACACAACCGGATATTTCTGGTTTCATCCAGTCATATCCGGACAAAGTGGTGTGGAATTCGTATGGATTGGGCTGAGAAAATTAGAGTAAAATGGTTTTTGAGAAAAGCAAAGTCTTTCGTTAGGCAAGTGTATAAAATATCATCGATACAAACAGAAATATCATGTTTGTTTGCCGCAGGTCCTCTAGGTTTCTCCCGAGAAAATACGAATGTATAGAGCTGGTGTCCCCATGATGAACCAATTAGTGTTTCTACGGTACAAAATTAAATGTTCCCTGATAAAAAAATTCAAAACAATAAAGTCCATCGATAATATCCAGAAAACACAAACACAGAGGCTGTAGCAATATCTGGGATTGAGTTAGCCAAAGCAAAACCGGATATTTCCGGTTTCATCCAGTCAATCTGGACAAACTGGTGTGGAATTCGTATGCAATGGACCGAGAAAATCACAGTAGAAATGGTTTTGGAGAAAAGCAAAGTCTTTTCGTCAGGCAAGTGCATAAAATGTCATCGATACAAGCAGAAAAATCATGTTTGTTTGCCACAGTTCCTCTAGCTTTCTCCCTAGAAAATACGAATGTGTAGAGCTGGTGTCCCCATGTGGAAACAATTAGTCTTTCTACGGTACAAAATTAAATGTTCCTTGATAAATAATTCAAAACAAGAAAGTCCATTGATAATATCAAGAAAAGACATACACAGAGGCTTTCAAAATATTTGGGATTGAGTTAGCCAAAACACAACCGGATATTTCGGGTTTCCTCCAGTCATATCCGGACAAACTGATTTGGAATTCGTATGCAATGGACGGGGAAAAACAGTAAAAATGGTTTTGGAGAAAAGCATAGTCTTTTCATTAGGCAAGTACATAAAATGTCGTAAATACAATCAGAAATATCATGTTTCTTTGCCACAGTTCCTCTAGCTTTCTCCCTAGAAAATACGAATATGTAGAGCTAGTGTCTCCATGTGGAACAAATTGCAATATCCAAGCTCAAAATAAAGTGTTCCCCGATAAAAAACATTCAAAACAATAAAATCTGTGGATAATATCCAGAAAAATCAAACACAGAGGCTGTAGCAATATCTGGGATTGAGTTAGCCAAAACAAAACCAGCTATTTCCGGTTTCATCCACTCATATCCGGACAAACTGGTGTGGAATTCGTATGCAATGGACCGAGAAAATCACATTAAATGGTTTTGAAGAGAAGCAAAGTCTTTATGTTAGGCAAGTACATAAAATGTCATTTGTACAAAAAGAAATATCATGTTTATTTGCCACAGTTCCTCTAGCTTTCTCCCGAGAAAATATGAATGTGTAGAGCTGGTGTCTCCATGTGGTACTAATTAGTGATTCCAAGCACAAAATTAAATGTTCCCTGATAAAAATATTCAAAACAATAAAGTCCATCGATGATATCCAGAAAACACTAACACAGAGGCTTTCACAATATTTCGGATTGAGTTTGCGAAAACACAACCGGATATTACTGGTTTCATCCAGTCATATCCGGAGAAAGTGGTGTGGAATTCGTATGTATTGCACAGAGAAAAACAGCGTAAAAGGGTTTTGGAGAAAAGCAAAGTATTTTCGTTAGGTAAGTGCCTAAAATATCATCTGTACAAACAGAAATATCATGTTTGATTGTCGCAGTTCCTCTAGCTTTCTCCCTAGAAAATACGAATGTGTAGAGCAGGTGTCTCCCTGTGTAACCAATCAGTAATTCCAAGCACAAAATTAAATGTTCCCTTATAAAAAATTTTCAAACAATGAAGACCATTGATAATATCAGGAATACAGAAACACTGAGGCTTTCACAAAATTTTGGAGTGAGTTAGCCAAAACACAACCGGATATTTCTGGTTTCATCCAGTCATATCTGGACAAAGTGGTGCGGAATTCGTATGTATTGGGCTGAGAAAATTAGAGTAAAATGGTTTTTGAGAAAATCGAAGTCTTTTCGTTAGGCAAGTGTATAAAATATCATCGATACAAACAGAAATATCATGTTTGTTTGCCGCAGTTCCTCTAGCTTTCTCCCTGGAAAATACGAATATGTAGAGCTAGTGTCTCCATGTGGAACGAATTGCATTATCCAAGCACATACAAATGTGTAGAGCTGGTGTCCCAATGATGAACCAATTAGTGTTTCTAGGGTACAAAATTAAATGTTCCCTGATAAAAGAATTCAAAACAATAAAGTCCATCGATAATATCCAGAAAACACAAACACAGAGGCTGTAGCAATATCTGGGATTGAGTTAGCCAAAAACAACCGGATATTTCCGGTTTCTTCCAGTCATATCCGGACAAACTGGTGTGGAATTCATATGCAATGAACCAAAAAATCACAGTAAAAATGGTTTTTGAGAAAAGCAAAGTCTTTTCGTTAGGCAAGTGCATAAAATGTCATCTAGACAAACAGAAATATCATGTTTGTTTGCCACAGTTCCTCTAGCTTTCTCCCTGGAAAATACAAATATGTAGAGCTGGTGTCTCCATGTGGAACCAATCAGTGATGCCAAGCACAAAATTAAATGTTCCCTGATAAAAAACATTCAAATCAATAAAGTCCATGGATAATATCAGGAATACACAAACACAGAGGCTGTAGCAATATCTGGGATTGAGTTAGCCAAAACAAAACCGTATATTTACGGTTTCATCCAGTCATACCCGGACAATCTGGTGTGCAATTCGTATGCAATGGACCGAGAAAATCACAGTAAAATTTGTTTTGGAGAAAAGCAAGTTCTTTTGTTAGGCAAGTGCATAGAATGTCATCTATACAAACAGAAATATCATGTTTTTTTGCCGCAGTTCCTCTAGCTTTCTCCGTGGAAAATACAAATGTGTAGAGCTGGTGTCTCCATGTGGAACCAATTATTGTTTCCAAGCTCAAAATTAAATGTTCCCCTATAAAAAGCATTCAATAAATCAAGTCTGTGGATAATACCCATAAAAAACCAACATAGAGGCTGTAGCAATATTTCGGATTGAGTTAGCCAAAACACAACCGGATATTTCTTGTTTCATCCAGTCATATCCGGACAACGTGGTGTGGATTTCGTATGCAATAGACTGAGAAAATCACAGTAAAAATGGTTTTGGAGGAAAGCAAATTCTTTTGTTAGGCAAGTACATAGAATGTCCTCTATACAAACAGAAATATCATGTTTGTTTGCCGCAGTTCCTCTAGCTTTCTTCCTAGAAAATACGAATGTGTAGACCTGGTGTCTCCATGTGGAAACTATTAGTGTTTCAACGGTACAAAATTAAATGTTTCCTGATAAAAAACATTCAAAACAATAAAGTCCATCGATAATATCCAGAAAACACAAACACAGAGGCTTTCACAAAATTTCGGATTGAGATAGCGAAAACACTACTGGATATTTCTGTTTTCATCCAGTCATATCCGGACAAACTGGTGTGGAATTCGTATGCAATGTGAAGACAAAGTAAGAGTAAATATGGTTTTGGAGAAAAGCAAAGTCTTTTTGTTAGGCAAGTGCATAAAATGTCATCTATAAAAAAAGAAATATCATGTTTGTTTTTCGCAGTTCCTCTAGCATTCTCCCTAGAAAATACCAATGTGTAGAGCTGGTGTCTCCATGTGGAACCAATAAGTGTTTCCAAGATCAAAATTCAATGTTCCCTGATAAAAAACATTCAAAACAATAAAATCCGTGGATAATATCATGAATACACAAACACAGAGGCTGTAGTAATATCTGGGATTGAGTTAGCCAAAACAAAACCGGATATTTCCTGTTACATCCAGTCATATCCGGACAAACTGTTGTGGAATTCATATGAAGTTTCCCGAGAAAATCACAATAAAAATGGTTTTGGAGAAAAGCAAAGTCTTTTCGTTAGTCAAGTGCATAAAATGTCATCGATACAAACTGAAATGTCATGTTTGTTTGTCGCAGTTCCTCTAGCTTTCACCCTAGAAAATACGAATGTGTAGAGCTGTTGTCTCCATGTGGAAACAACTAGTTCTTCCAAGCACAAAATTAAATGTTCCCTGATAAAAAAACATTCTAAAGAATAAAGTCCGGATAGGAAATTAGGAAAGCGGCAAGATGGCGGTATAGGCGGTGAACACTCTATTTGTCCGGGGAAGAGACAGTTTAATATAAGTGAAGATACTGCAGGGTCAAGGAAGTGTAGGGGATGAAACAGCAGAGGAAACAGTTCCGGAACTAGTGATTCACAGTGTACCTGCGTCGAGAGCGTGGGAGCCCAAGTTCGGGACACCAGCGGCAGACTCAACACACCAGCGCTGGAACGTGAGTTGAGCTGAACCTCAATAGCCCGAGACACCAGCAGGCAAGTGGAAAGAGGAGGCTAGAGGGAACGAGGCTTGAAACTCCGTGGGGAAAATTCACCACGCTAACTAGAATAGAGAGAGGAAAAAAAAATTAAAAAAGTGACCGATACGGACACAAGTTTCTCTCTCTCCGCTCACCTCTCAAACTTGAGCAAGACAGAGCAGGCGCCATTTTGGACATACATCATAAGAAGGGCAACCTCAGGTCTGCACCGGCCCTGAGCCTAGCAGAAACACCTGACTCTGGGGGGGAGGGGTGAAATAATAGGAGTTTAGGATCTAACTTGGCAACCCAGTGGGAGACGGCAGGAGAATTGGAGCCCACACTGAGGGCAACAGAGATTTCCTGTGTGGTCCTTGGGAAAGAGCTTCCAATCTCTGGCTCCTGTGGGTATATCATTTGCCTGCTAACTACCTCCAATTACATTCAGCTGTGCAGAATTACTTCCCTTTTGAATCAAAAAAAAGAAAGAGACATTTACCACACCTAACCTGGGAGTGTCATCTTTGACACACCCTCAACCCTGAGGAACCAAACACAGCTCTCAGTCCACACTCATCTCAAGCCTCTAAGACTCCACTGAAAACAGACAGTCCACTTAATATAGAGCCATAGTGTAACAAGAAAAAACATCACAGTGAAGAAACCAAATATCTACAACATGCTAAACAATAAACACAAAAAACAAGCTAACGAGAACAAGGAAGACACTATGACGCCCCCAAATGAAAAAGACACCCCAATTCAAGATTATGAAGACGATGAGATCGAAGAAATGCAAGAAGCGGATCTCAAAAAATTGATAAGAACATTAAGAAGTTCTCAAAAACAAATTCTTGAACTACAGAAATCCTTAATGGACAAGATAGAAAATCTCTCTCGTGAAAATGAAATATTAAGGAAGAATCAAAATGAAATGAAACAACTAGTGGAACAAGAAACTGTGATAGTGATGAGAAATCATAATGAAATGAAGAATTCAATAGATCAAATGACAAACACATTAGAGAGCCTTAAAAACAGAATGGGCAAAGCAGAAGAGAGAATATCAGACTTAGAAGACGGAGAACAGGAAAGGAAACAGGCAAACCAAAGAAAAGAAGAAGAAATCAGAAATCTAAAAAATATTGTCAGGAATCTACAGGATACTATTAAAAAACCCAACATTCGCGTTCTAGGAGTTCCTGAAGGCATGGAGAGGGAGAAAGGATTAGAAGGCATTTTCAGTGAGATACTAGCAGAAAATTTCCCAGGTTTGGAGAAGGGCAGAGGCATCTTAGTACAGGAAGCTTATAAAACCCCTAATAAACATGACCAAAAGACATCCTCACCACGACATGTTGTAATCAGACTCACCACAGTGAAACATAAAGAAAAGATCCAAAATGTGCAAGAGAGAAACGTCAGATTACTCTTAGAGGATCTCCAATTAGACTCACAGCAGACTTCTCATCAGAAACCCTGCAAGCTAGAAGGGAATGGCGAGACATAGCCCAGGTATTAAGAGAGAAAAACTGCCAGCCCAGAATACTATATCCTGCAAAGCTCTCATTTGTGAATGAAGGTGAAATTAAGACTTTTCATAGCAAACAGAAACTGAAAGAATTTGTTGCCACTCATCCTGCCCTGCAAAAGATGCTTAAAGATGTGTTACACACAGAAACACAGAAACACGGTCACCAATATGAAAGAAGGTAAAGGAAGGAAACCTCACAGCAAAAGATCACAGGAAGCTCCATTTCTCTTTGTCATAGAATTAAACTCTGATGCTCTGTTAAAGCAATGTGTTAAAGTAATCTATTATGTGCTCTTGATGTCTGTTAAATTCTAATTGTTCAAAAACAGCTGAATTTTTATTATGAGCTATGGGTTATTTAATTATGGGCTTATTTTCAAAGATTTGAATAGTCACCTTGTAACAATGATCAAATTTGGTCTATGTTATGTCATGATTTTAAGGAATCTTATTTCAACCAGATATTTTGGATTTTGAGCCTTCTTGGCATTCTTGACAGGCATTCAAAAAATCAAAGTTCCAAACAATCCGGTCTCTAAAATTTCCAGTAAATCCTGGACTTTGGCTTTTCCAGTTTGGGCCCAACTGAAAAAATCGAAGGACCTATGTCAATCATCTTATAGAGACACCAACTAAGCAGGCTATCTGGATTATATTAGAAGGACTGTCAGGATGTGATGTGGTACCAGACTTTAAGTTTCCATAATGGAAAATGCTATTAATAAAAATGTTTGAGAATTAAAAAGTCTAATGATCTTGTGTTACTAGACATGATAGTTATCTTAATGAGAAAGCCCCAGAGGCCTAAAGGGTTACATTCTTGTAAAATCCTACAGGTGCTTTCAAAAATACTGTGAAGTAAGCAAGTGCCTCTTGTTGCTTGATGAGTTTATCATTTTAAACATGGCGACTTAAAGTCTTTTGTCATCCATAGTTATATATGATGTGCTGCTCATAAAACTAAAGCGTTGTTGGTTCTGTGTTTAGCTGTCCTCCTATAGGTTCCTATGGACTTTCTCCAGCCACTTTTATTGTATTCAGTACTTTGGGATGGCTCTGTAAACAGATGAAGCCAATAATGTATTAACAGTACCAACTGAGAGAAAGTATGGTTAACTGAGGTTACTAAAAACAAAAAGCAATTCAAATCCATTGGCAATCTAGAAAAAGAGTTAAAGATTTTAAAAGCTATTATTAAAATTGCTATATTGGTCTATTATGCTATGTTATATGTGTGTACATATTGTATGTCCACATGGGGAAATTTTATTAAGAGTTTTATTTTAAATGGCTTATAGATAAGATTGTCCATAAATTTAAGCTGCTAAAATCAATCAAAGATACATTTTAATTGGTGTGACCTGAATCTCTGTATCATATGTTTTATACTTGTTGGTAGAAAGAAACTAAAAACATTTTAGATGGTTGTGCTTAAGTTTACTGGCTAAACAAACTACACCATGTTAGATATTTAAGAGGTGTTTTCAAATACATGATTCTTAAAATTTATAGAAGGCATTGGACCTTCTGGTAAATGTTTTCTTAAGTTGTTATCTAATGGTTGAAACGGTTTGCTAAGTATTCATGTAATATTGCTATTGTCAGTAAGCGATCTAGGACTTGCTCCCTCATTTCTCTATTCTCAGCCCAACTTGTTCTTTCATTGCTCTATTCTCTTCAAGGTAGGAAACTAATTCTATTCTAAAGGAATCTGTAGGACACACAATTTAATCTTTAGACATTATAAAAGAGATTGCTAACATTTTTCTGTAATAGCATAGCCAAAATAAGAACTTAAATAATAATCTCATAGTAGATTCACTTTGCCATCAGCCAAGTATACAGTAAGTAGAAAAAAAATCTCCCTTTCAGACCAAAGGGAAAGAAAGTTTTCAAGTGAGGATATAATTTTCCTCATGGGCATTGTCTACCTTAGAAAAACTACTGCAGATCATGCCTTTGACTATAGACTTGTAGTTCAGGCCACCGAAGATTAGAGATGGGACACGGGCACTCCCTTGACTTGCATCCTCTGGTCTGCTTTAAACACAAACCAGGAGGAAAAGAAAGCTCGGCATCAGAAGCAATGGGTGGCAGGCCTATTAATGGCTGATCTGTACAGTGATCTGCCCTCAAGGAGACCCAACAGGCCAGTCCACTGCAGTGGCTTTCAATGTGGTAAGCCTGGGCTTCAGCAGAAGTCAGCTTGTGAAGAGCCCTGGTAGCTTTGCCAAGAGTTGGATCACTGGAAATGGACCTGCCCTGGAGTCGAAGGATGCCCAGGTCAGAGCCACAGATCTTATTGGCTCTAAGCTGAAAAGCCCTTCACTCAGCCCAACTTCCAAAGTGACCACTGCAGCTGAGGGTTTGGTCAAGTAGGGTCAGCAACATTGCAGGCAGAACTGTAAATTTCTTGTTAGAGATGCCACCTGCATTTACCTGGCCAGCGCTCCTCCCAGGCCAGCCAAGTAATGAAAGTCAACAGAGTGCCTTCCCCTAGGAGGTTCACACCTCCCTTAGGATATACCCCATGTGAAGAGATAGATAGGTCTGGGCCTCTGAATTTACAAGGCCTAAAGCCCACCAGATTATTATCAAGCCCCTTCTATCAGGTTCTATTTTCCTCTCAAACAGAAAAATTACTTGTAGCTTAGACAGCACCTTTCTTAGCTCCTCTAATAATGACTCTGTCCTTTGTTCTAGGCCCTGTCTAGTGCACTTGGGCCTCATTCCTTTGTAATCATAACCTCTACTCTACCACCAATGGCTCTACTCCCAACCTGTGTGTACTGATGGTCCTCTTCCCCACTTAATGCTGTACAATTGTTCAAACCTGGTAAATGCCACTCTTAGGATCATTGGTTACTATCCTCACTCTGTCTTTTATGACCTTGTCTAAATATGATCAGAGTCGGTAAACTTGGAAGGTTTCCAATGGCTTGACAACTCATGATGACAGCCTAGGATGGTTACTGGCGCCATAAACTAGAGTGTCAATTTGTTGGGTCAACAACAGGAGCCACTGTGCACTTGCTCCTCATGTGGGATCTCTGTCCTTAATGTGCTGTACATTGTGATTTAATGCTATAACTAGTACTCAAACAGTATGTTTCATTTGTGTTTCTATGTGGGTGCAAACTGTTGAAATATTTACTTCATATATACTAAATTGATCTTCTGTATATAAAGAGAATTGAAAATGAATCTTGATGCAAATGAAAGTGGAGAGGGAGCGGGAGAGGGGAGGGTTGCGATGGGAGGGAAGTTATGGGAGGGGGAACCCATTGTAATCCATAACCTGTACATTGGAAATTTATATTCATTAAATAAAAGCTAAAAGAAGAAAAAAAATTAAAGTCCATTGGTAATATCCAGAAAACACAAACACATAGGCCTTCACAAGATTTTGGATTGAGTTAGCCAAAACACAACCGTATATTTCTGGTTTCCTCCAGTCATATCCGGAAAAAGTGGTGTGGAATTCGTATGCAATGAACCAAAAAATTCACAGTAAAAATGGTTTGGAGAAAAGCAAAGTCTTTTCGTTAGGCAAGTGCATAAAATGTCATCTATACAAACAGAAATATCATGTTTGCTTGCCGCAGTTCCTCTAGCTTTCTCCCTAGAAAATATGAATGTGTAGAGCTGGTGTCTCCATGTGGAACCAATTAGTGATTCCAAGCACAAAATTAAATGTTCCCTGATAAAAAACATTCAAAACAATAAAGTCCCTGGATAATATCCGGAAAACACAAAAACACAGGCTTTCAGAATATTGTGTAGAGCTGGTGTCTCCATGTGGAATCAATTAGTGCTTCTACGGTACAAAATTAAGTGATCCTTGATAAAAATATTCAAAACAATAAAGTCCATCGATAATATCCAGAAAACACAAACACAGAGGCTATCACAATATTACAGATTGAGTTAACCAAAACACAACCGGATATTTCCAGTTTCATCCAGTCATATCTGGACAAACTAGTGTGGAATTCGTATGCAATGGACCGAGAAAATCACAGTAAAAATGGTTTTGGAGAAAAGCAAAGTCTTTTTGTTAGACAACTGCATAAAATGTCATTGATACTAAAAGAAATATCATGTTTGTTTGTCGCAGTTCCTCTAGCTTTCTCCCTAGAAAATATGAATGTGTAGAGCGGGTGTCTCCATGTGGAAAAAATTAGTGTTTCAACGTTACAAAATTAAATGTTCCCTGAAAAAAAACATTCAAACGATAAAGTCCGTGGATAATATCAGGAATACACAAACACAGAGGCTGTAGCAAAATCTGGGATTGATTCAGCCAAAACAAAACCGGATTTTCCGGTTTCATCCGGTCATATCCGGACAAAGTGGTGTGGAATTCGTATGCAATGGACTGAAAAAATCACAGTAAAAATTGTTTTGGAGAAAAGCAAAGTCTTTTCGTTAGGCAAGTGCATAAAATGTCATCTATACAAACAGAAATATCATGTTTGTTTGCCGTAGTTCCTCTAGCTTTCTCCCTAGAAAATACGAATGTGTAGAGCAGGTGTCTCCATGTGGAATCAATTAGTGCTTCCAAGCACAAAATTAAATGTTCCCTGAAAAAAACATTGAAAAATATAAAGCCCATGCATAATATCAGGAATACACAAACACAGAGGCTGTAGCAATATCTGGGATTTAGTTTGCCAAAACACAACCAGATATTTCTGGTTACATCCAGTCATACAAGACAAACTGTTGTGGAATTCGTATGCAATGGATAGAGGAAATCACAGTAAAAATGGTTTTGAGAAAAGCAAAGTCTTTTCGTTAGGCAAGTGCATAGAATGTCATCTATACAAACAGAAATATCATGTTTGTTTGCCGCAGTTCCTCTAGCTTTCTCCCTAGAAAATACGAATTTGTAGAGCTGGTGCCTCCATGTGGAACCAATTAGTGTTTCGAAGCACAAATTAAATATTCCCTGAAAAAAAAACATTCAAAAAATAAAGTCCGTGGATAATATTAGGAATACACAAACACAGAGTCTATAGCAATATTTTGCATTGAGTTACAAAAACACATCCAGATATTTCTGGTTACATGCAGTCATATCTGGACAAAGTGGTGTGGAATTTGTATGCAATGGCCCAAGTAAATCACAGGAAAAATGGTTTTGGAGAAAAGCAAAATCTTTTCGTTAGGCAAGTGCATAAAATATCATCTATACAAACAGAAATATCATGTTTGTTTGCCGCAGTTCTTCTATTTTCTCCCTAGAAAATACGAATGTGTAGAGCTGGTGTCTCCATGTGGAAACAATTAGTGTTTCCAAGCACAAAATTAAATGTTCCCTAATAAAAAACATTCAAAACAATAAATTCTGTGGATAATATCAGGAATACACAAACACAGAGGCTGTAGCAATATTTCGGATTGAGTTAGCCAAAACACAACCGGATATTTCTGCTTTCATCCAGTCATATACGGACAAACTTTTGTGGAATTCGTATGCAATGCACCGATAAAATCACAGGTAAATGCTTTTTGAGAAGAGCAAAGTCTTTACGTTAGGCAAGTGCATAAAATGTCATCTATACAAACAGAAATATCATCTGTGTTTGCCGCAGTTCCTCTAGCTTTCTCCCTTGAAAATACGAATGTGTAGAGCTGGTATTCCAATGATGAACCAATTAGTGATTCAACGGTACAAAATGAAATGTTCCCTGATAAAAAAACATTCAAAACAGTAAAGTCCGTGGATTATATCAGGAATACACAAACACAGAGGCTGGAGCAATATCTGGGATTGAGTTAGCCAAAACAAACCGGATATTTCTGGTTTCATGCAGTCATATCCGGACAAAGCGGTGTGGAATTCGTATGCAGTGGACCGAGAAAATCACAATACACATGGTTTTGGAGAAAAGCAAAGTCTTTTCATTAGGCAAGTGCATAAAATGTCATCTATACAAACAGAAATATCATCGATTGTCGCAGTTCCTCTAGCTTTCTCCCTAGAAAATACGAATGTGTAGAGCTGGTGTCTCCATGTGGATACAATTAGTGTTTCAATGGTACAAAATTAAATGTTCCTTGATAAATATCATTCTAAAAAAATAAATTCCATATATAATATCATGAATACACAAACAGCGGCTGTAGCAATATTTCGGATTGAGTTAGCCAAAACACAACCAGATATTTCTCGTTTCATCCAGTCATATCTGGACACAGTGGTGTGGAATTCATATGCAATGGACCGAGAAAATCACAGGAAAAATGGTTTTGGAGAAAAGCAAGTCTTTACCTTAGGAAAGTGCATAAAATGTCATCTACAGAATAAGAACTATCAGGTTTGTTTGCCACAGTTCCTCTAGCTGTCTCCCTAGAAAATAGGAATGTGTAGAGCTAGTGTCTCCATGTGGAACCAAGTAGTGATTCCAAGATCAGAATTAAATGTTCCCTGATAAAAACCATTCAAAACAATAAAGTCTGTGGATAATATCAGGAATACACAAACACAGAGGCTGTAGCAATATCTGGGATTGAGATAGCCAAAACGAAAACGGATATTAGTGCTTTCATCCAGTCATATCCGGACAAACTGGTATGGAATTATTATGCAATGGAGCGAGAACATCACAGTAAAAATCGTTTTGGAGAAAAGAAAAGTCTTTACATTAGGCAATTGCATAAAATTTCATCTATACATACAGAAATATCATGTTTGTTTCCCGCAGTTCCTCTAGCTTTCTCCCTAGAAAATACGAATGTGTAGAGCTGGTTTCTCCCTGTGGAACCAATTAGTGTTTCCAAGCACAAAATTAAATGTTCCCTGAAAAAAAAATTCAAAAAAAAAAAAAGTCCGTGGATAATATCAGGAATACACAAACACAGAGTGTGTAGCAATATTTCGGAATGAGTTAGCCAAAACACAACCGGATATTTCTGGTTTCATCCAGTCATATCCGGACAAAGTGGTGTGGAATTTGTATGCAATGGACCGAGAAAATCACAGTAGAAATGGTTTTGGAAAAAAGCAATGTCATTTCGTTAGGCAAGTGCATAATATGTCATTTATACAAACAGAAATATCATGTTTGTTTGCCGCAGTTCCTCTAGCTTTCTCCCTAGAAAATACGAATGTGTAGAGCTGGTGTCTCCATGTGGAAACAATTAGCGTTTGCAATCAGAAAATTAAATGTTCCCTGATAAAAATATTCAAAACAATAAAGTCTGTGGATAATATCAGGAATACACAAACACAGAGGCGGTAGCAATATCTGGGATTGAGTTAGCCAAAACAAAACCGGATATTTCCGGTTTCATCCAGTCATACCCGGACAAACTGGTGTGGAATTCGTATGCAATGGACCGAGAAAATCACAGTAAAAATGCTTTTGGAGAAGAGCAAAATTTTTACGTTAGGCAAGTGCATAAAATGTCATCTATACAAACAGAAATATCATGTTTGTTTGCCACAGTTCCTCTAGCTTTCTCCCTAGAAAATACGAATGTGTAGAGCTGGTGTTCCAATGATGAACCAATTAGTGTTTCAACGGTACAAAATGAAATGTTCCCTGATAAAAACATTCAAAACAATTAGTCCATCAATAGTATCCAGAAAACACAAACATAGAGGCTGTAGAAATATTTCGGATTCACTTAGCCAAAACACAACCGGATATTTCTGGTTTCATCCAGTCATAACCGGACAAAGTGGTGTGGAATTCCTATGTAATGGACAGAGAAAATGACAGGAAAAACGGTTTTCTAGAAAAGCAAAGTCTTTTCGTTAGGCAAGTGCATAAAATGTCATCTACACATACAGAAATATCATGTTTGTTTGCCGCAGTTCCTCTAGCTTTCTCCCTAGAAAATACAAATATGTAGAGCTGGTGTCTCCATGTGGAACCAATTACTGTATCCAAGCTCAAAATTAAAAGTTCCCTTAAAAAAAAAACATTCAAAAAAAAAGTCTGTGGATAATATCAGGAATACACAAACACAGAGGCTGTAGCAATATCTGGGATTGAGTTAGCCAAAACAAAACCGGATATTTCTGGTTTCGTGCAGTCATATCCGGACAAACTGGTGTGGAATTCGTATGCAATGGACATAGAAAATCATAGTACAAATGGTTTTGGAGAAAAGCAAAGTCTTTTCGTTAGGCAAGTGCCTAAAATGTCATCTATAGAATAAGAAATATCATGTTTGTTTGCCGCAGTTCCTCCTGCTTTCTCCCTAGAAAATAAGAATGTGTAGAGCTGGTGTCTCCATGTGGAACCAATTAGTGTTTCCAAGCACAAAATTAAATGTTCCCTGATAAAAAACATTCAAAAAAATAAATTCCGTGGATAAAATCAGGAATACACAAACTCATATGATGTAGCAATATTTCGGATTGAGTTAGCCAAAACAGAACCAGATATTTCTTGTTTCATCCAGTGATATCCACACAAAGAGGTGTGGAATTCGTATTCAATGGACCGAGAAAATCACAGTAGAAATGATTTTGGAGAAAAGAAAAGTCTTTTCATTAAGCAAGTGCATCAAATGTCATCTATACAAACAGAAATATCATGTTTATTTGCTGCAGTTCCTCTAGATTTCTCCCTAGAAAATACGAATGTTTAGAGCTGGTGTACCCATGATGAACCAATTCCTGTATCCAAGCTCAAAATAAAATGTTCCTCTATAAAAAATATTCAAAACAATAAAGTCCGTAGATAATATCCAGAAAACACAAACACAGAGGTTGTAGCAATATCTGGGATTGAGTTAGCCAAAACAAAACCAGATATTTCCGGTTTCTTCCTGTCATATCCGGACAAACCGGTGTGGAATTCAGATTCAATGGACCGAGAAAATCACAGTACAAATGGTTTTGGAGAAAAGCAAAGTCTTTTTGTTAGGCAAGTTCATAAAATGTCATGTATACAAACAGAAACATCATGTTTGTTTGCCACAGTTCATCTAGCTTTCTCCCTAGAAAATACGAATGTGTAGAGTTGGTGTCTCCATGTGGATTCATTTAGTGCTTCCAAGCACAAAATTAAATATTCCCTGAAAAAAACATTGAAAAATATAAAGCCCATGCATAATATCGGGAATACACAAACACAGAGGCTGTAGCAATATCTGGGATTTAGTTTGCCAAAACACAACCAGATATTTCTGGTTACATCCAGTCATACAAGACAAACTGTTGTGGAATTCGTATGCAATGGATAGAGGAAATCACAGTAAAAATGGTTTTGAGAAAAGCAAAGTCTTTTCGTTAGGCAAGTGCATAGAATGTCATCTATACCAACGGAAATATCATGTTTATTTGCCGCAGTTCCTCTAGCTTTCTCCCTAGAAAATACGAATGTGTAGAGCTGGTGCCTCCATGTGGAACCAATTAGTGTTTCGAAGTACAAAATTAAATATTCCCTGAAAAAAAAACATTCAAAAAATAAAGTCCGTGGATAATATTAGGAATACACAAACACAGAGTCTATAGCAATATTTTGCATTGAGTTACCAAAACACATCCAGATATTTCTGGTTACATGCAGTCATATCTGGACAAAGTGGTGTGGAATTTGTATGCAATGGACCAAGAAAATCACAGGAAAAATGGTTTTGGAGAAAAGCAAAATCTTTTCGTTAGGCAAGTGCATAAAATGTCATCTATACAAATAGAAATATCATGTTTGTTTGCCGCAGTTCTTCTAGATTTCTCCCTAGAAAATACGAATGTGTAGAGCTGGTGTCTCCATGTGGAACCAATTAGTGTTTCCAAGCACAAAATTAAATGTTCCCTGAAGAAAAACATTCAAAACAATAAATTCTGTGGATAATATCAGGAATACACAAACACAGAGGCTGTAGCAATATTTCGGATTGAGTTAGCCAAAACAAAAACGGATATTTCTGCTTTCATCCAGTCATATACGGACAAACTTTTGTGGAATTCGTATGCAATGCACCGATAAAATCACAGGTAAATGCTTTTTGAGAAGAGCAAAGTCTTTACGTTAGGCAAGTGCATAAAATGTCATCTATACAAACAGAAATATCATCTGTGTTTGCCACAGTTCCTCTAGCTTTCTCCCTTGAAAATACGAATGTGTAGAGCTGGTATTCCAATGATGAACTAATTAGTGATTCAACGGTACAAAATGAAATGTTCCCTGATAAAAAACATTCAAAACAGTAAAGTCCGTGGATTATATCAGGAATACACAAACACAGAGGCTGGAGCAATATCTGGGATTGAGTTAGCCAAAACAAACCGGATATTTCTGGTTTCATGCAGTCATATCCGGACAAAGCGGTGTGGAATTCGTATGCAATGGACCAAGAAAATCACAGTACACATGGTTTTGGAGAAAAGCAAAGTCTTTTCATTAGGCAAGTGCATAAAATGTCATCTATACAAACAGAAATATCATCGATTGTCGCAGTTCCTCTAGCATTCTCCCTAGAAAATACGAATGTGTAGAGCTGGTGTCTCCATGTGGAAACAATTAGTGTTTCAATGGTACAAAATTAAATGTTCCTTGATCAATATCATTCTAAAAAAATAAATTCCATATATAATATCAGGAATACACAAACACAGCGGCTGTAGCAATATTTCGGATTGAGTTAGTCAAAACACAACCAGATAATTGCGGTTTCATCGAGTCATATCTGGACACAGTGGTGTGGAATTCATATGCAATGGACCGAGAAAATCACAGGAAAAATGGTTTTGGAGAAAAGCAAGTCTTTACCTTAGGAAAGTGCATAAAATGTCATCTATAGAATAAGAACTATCAGGTTTGTTTGCCACAGTTCCTCTAGCTGTCTCCCTAGAAAATAGGAATGTGTAGAGCTAGTGTCTCCATGTGGAACCAAGTAGTGTTTCCAAGATCAGAATTAAATGTTCCCTGATAAAAACCATTCAAAACAATAAAGTCTGTGGATAATATCAGGAATACACAAACACAGAGGCTGTAGCAATATCTGGGATTGAGATAGCCAAAACGAAAACGGATATTAGTGCTTTCATCCAGTCATATCCGGACAAACTGGTATGGAATTCTTATGCAATGGACCGAGAACATCACAGTAAAAATCATTTTGGAGAAAAGAAAAGTCTTTACGTTAGGCAAGTGCATAAAATTTCATCTATACATACAGAAATATCATGTTTGTTTCCCGCAGTTCCTCTAGCTTTCTCCCTAGAAAATACGAATGTGTAGAGCTGGTTTCTCCCTGTGGAACCAATTAGTGTTTCCAAGCACAAAACTAAATGTTCCCTGAAAAAAAAATTCAAAAAAAAGGTCTGTGGATAATATCAGGAATACACAAACACAGTGTGTGCAGCAATATTTCGGAATGAGTTAGCCAAAACACAACCGGATATTTCTGGTTTCATCCAGTCATATCCGGACAAACTGGTGTCAATTTGTATGCAATGGACCGAGAAAATCACAGTAGAAATGGTTTTGGAAAAAAGCAATGTCATTTCGTTAGGCAAGTGCATAATATGTCATTTATACAAACAGATATATCATGTTTGTTTGCCGCAGTTCCTCTAGCTTTCTCCCTAGAAAATACGAATGTGTAGAGCTGGTGTCCTCATGATGAAGCAATTAGTGTTTCTACGGTACATAATGAAATGTTCCCTGATAAAAATATTCAAAACAATAAAGTCCCTCGATATTATACAGAAAACACAAACACAGAGGCTGTAGCAATATTTCGGATTGACTTAGCCAAAACACAACCGGATATTTCTGGTTTCATCCAGTCATATCCAGACAAAGTGGTTTGGGATTTGTATGCAATGGACCGAGAAAATCACAGTAAAAATGGTTTTGGAGAAAAGCAATGTATTTTTGTTAGGGAAGCGCATAAAATGTCATCTATACAAACAGAAATATCATGTTTGTTTGCCGCAGTTCCTCTAATTTTCTCCCTAGAAAATATGAATGTGTAGAGCTGGTGTCTCCATGTGGAACCAATTAGGGTTTCCAAGAACACAATTAAATATTCCCTGAACACAAACATTGAAAACAATAAAGTCTGTGGATAATATCAGCAAAATACAAACACAGAGTCTGTAGCAACATCTGGGATTGAGTGAATCAAAACAACCCTGGGTATTTCTGGTTTCATCCAGTCATATCCACACAAACTGGTGTGGAATTCGTATGCAATGGACTGAGAACATCACAGTAAAAATGGTTTTGGAGAAAAGCAAAGTCTTTTCTTTAGTCAAGTGCATAAAATGTCATCTATACAACCAGAAATATCATGTTGTTTGCCACAGTTCCTCTAGCTTTCTCCCTAGAAAATACGAATGTGTAGAGCTGGTGTCTCCATGTGGAACCAATTCGTGTTTCTACGGTACAACATGGAATGTTTCCTCCTAAAAACATTCAAAACAATAAAGTCCCTCGATAATATCCAGAAAACACAAACACAGAGGCTGTAGCAATATTTTGGATTGACTTAGCCAAAACACAACCGGATATTTCTGGTTTCATCCAGTCATATCCGGACAAAGTGGTTTGGAATTCTTATGCATTGGACGGAGAAAATCACAGTACAAATGGTTTTGGAGTAAAGCAACATATTTTCTTTAGGTAAGTGCATCAAATGTCATCTATACAAACAGAAATATCATGTTTGTTTGCCGCAGTTCCTCTAGCTTTCTCCCTAGAAAATACGAATGTGTAGAGCTGGTGTCCCCATGATGATGAGCCAATTAGTGTTTCAACGGTACAAAATTAAATGTTCCCTTTTAAAAAAGTTCAAAACAATAAAGTCGGTGGATAATATCAGGAATACACAAACACAGAGGCTTTCACAATATTTCGTATTGAGTTAGCCAAATCACAACCGGATATTTCTGGTTTCATCCATAAATGTCCGCACAAGGTGGTGTGGAATTCGTATGCAATAGACCGAGATATTCACAGTAAAAATGGTTTTGGAGAAAAGCAAAGTCTTTTCGTTAGGCAAGTGCATAAAATGTCATCGATACAAACAGAAATATCATGTTTGTTTGCCGCAGTTCCTCTAGCTTTCTCCCTAGAAAATATGAATGTGTAGAGCTGGTGTCTCCATGTGGAACCAATTACTGTATCTAAGCTCAAAATAAAATGTCCCCCAATAAAAAGCACTCAAAACAATAAAGTCTATTGATAGTATCCAGAAAAAACTAACACACAGGCTGTATCAATATCTGGGATTGAGTAAAAAAAACAAAACCGGATATTTCCGGTTTCATCCAGTCATATGTGACAAAGTGGTGTGGAATTCGTATGCAATGGACCGAGATATTCACAGTAAAAATGGTTTTGAAGAAAAGCAAAGTCTTTTCGTTAGGCAAGTGCAGAAAATGTCATCTATAGAATTAGAAATATCATGTTTGTTTGCCGAAGTTCCTCTAGCTTTCTCCCTAGAAAATAGGAATGTGTAGAGCTGGTGTCTCCATGCGGAACCAATTATTGTTTCCAGGCGCAAAATTAATTTTCCCTGAAAAAAAACATTCAAAACAATAAAGTCCGTGGATAATAACAGGAATACACAAACACAGAGGCTGTAGCAATATTTCACATGAGTTAGCCAAAAGACGACCAGATATTTCTGGTTTCCTCCAGTCATATCAGGACAAACTGGTATGGAATTCGTATGCAATGTGCTGAGAAAATCAGAGTAAAAATGGTTTTGGAGAAAAGCAAAGTCTTTTCGTTACGCAAGTGCATAAAATATCATCAATACAAACACAAATATCATGTTTCTTTGCTGCAGTTCCTCTAGCTTTCTCCCTAGAAAATACGAATGTGTAGAGCTGGTGTCTCCATGTGGAACCAATTAGTGATTCCAAGCACAAAATTAAATGTTCCCTGATAAAAAACATTCAAAACAATAAAGTCCGTGGATAATATCAGGAATACACAAACACAGAGGCTGTAGCAATCTCTGGGATTGAGTTAGCCAAAACAAAACCAGATATTGCAGGTTTCATCCAGTCATATCCGGACAAACTGGTGTGGAATTCATATGAATTGTACCGAGAAAATCACAGAAAAATGGTTTTGAAGAAAAGCAAAGTCTTTTCGTTAGGCAAGTGCATAAAATTTCATCGATACAAACAGAAATATCATGTTTGTTTCCCGCAGTTCATCCTACAGTCTCCCTAGAAAATACGAATGTGTAGAGCTGGTGGCCCATGATGAACCAATTAGAGTTTCTACGGTACAAAATGAAAAGTTCCCTGATAAAAACATTCAAAACAATAAAGTCCATCGATAATGTCCAGAAAACACAAACACAGAGGCTATCACAATATTTCGAATTGAGTTAGCCAAAACACAACTGGATATTTCTGGTTTCATCCAGTCATATCCGGACAAAGTGGTGTGGAATTCAGATTCAATGGACCGAGAAAATCACAGTAAAAATGGTTTTGGAGAAAAGCAATGTCTTTTTGTTAGGCAAGTGCATAAAATGTCATCTATACAAAGAGAAATATCATGTTTGTTTGTCGCAGTTCCTCTAGCTTTCTCCCTAGAAAATACAAATGTGTAGAGCTGGTGTCTCCATGTGGAACCAATTAGTGTTTCCAAGCACAAAATTAAATGTTCCCTGAAAAAAAAACATTCAAAACAATAAAGTCCGTGGATAATATCAGGAATACACAAACACAGAGGCTGTAGCAATATCTGGGATTGAGGTAGAGAAAACAAAACCAGATATTTCCGGTTTCATCCAGTCATATCCGGAAAAACTGCTGTGGAATTCATATGCAATGGACCGAGAAAATCACAATAAAAATTGTTTTGGATAAACGCAATGTCTTTTCGTTAGGAAATTGCATAAAATGTCATCTATATAAACAGAAGTATCATGTTTGTTTGCCGCAGTTCCTCTAGCTTTCTCCCTAGAACATACAAATGTTTAGAGCTGGTGTTCCCATGATGAACCAATTAGTGTTTCAATGGTACAAAATTAAATGTTCCCTGATAAAAACATTCAAAACAATAAGTCCATCGATAATATCCACAAAACAGAAACACAGAGGTTTCGCAATATTTCGGAATGAGTTAGGAATAACACAACCGGATATTTCTGGTTTCATCCAGTCATATCCAGACGAAGTGGTGTGGAATTCATATGCAATGGACCGAGAAAAGCACACTACACAAGGTTTTGGAGAAAAGCAAAGTCTTTCTGATAGGCAAGTGCATAAATTGTCATCTATACAAACAGAAATATCATGTTTGTTTGCCACAGTTCCTCTAGTTTCTCCCTAGAAAATACGAATGTGTAGAGCTGTTGTATCCATGATGAAACCATTAGTGTTTCAACGGTACAAAAAATGTTCCACGATAAAAAAAAAAAACCTTCAAAACGATTAATCCATCGATAATATCCACAAAACAGTACACAGAGGCTGTAGCAATACTTCAGATTGAGTTAGCCAAAACACAACCAGATGTTTCTGGTTTCATCCAGTCATATCCAGACAAACTGGTGTGGAATTCCTATGCAATGGACCGAGAAAATCACAGTAAAAATGGTTTTGGAGAAAAGCAAAGTCTTTTCATTAGGGAAATACATAAAATGTCATCTAGACAAACAGAAATATCATGTTTCTTTGCCGCAGTTCCTCTAGCTTTCTCCCTAGAAAATACGAATATGTAGAGCTGGTGTCTCCATGTGGAACCAATTACTGTATCCAAGCTAAAAATAAAATGTTCCCCGATAAAAAATATTCAAAACGATAAAGTCCATTGATAATATCAGGAATACACAAACACAGAGGCTGTAGCAATATCTGGGATTGAGTTAGCCAAAACAGAACCGGATATTTCCGGTTTCATCCAGTCATATCCGGAAAAACTGCTGTGGAATTCATAGGCAATGGACCCAGAAAATCTCAGTAAAAGTGGTTTTGGATAAAAACAAAGTCTTTTCGTTAGGAAATTGCAAAAAATGTCATCTACATAAACAGAAGTATCATGTTTGTTTACTGTAGTTCCTCTAGCTTTCTCCCTAGAAAATACGAATGTGTAGAGCTGGTGTCCCCATGCTGAACCAATTAGTGTTTCAACGGTACAAAATTAAATGTTCCCTGATAAAAACATTCAAAACAATAAGTCCATCGATAATATCCACAAAACAGAAACACAGAGGTTTCGCAATATTTCGGAATGAGTTAGGCATAACACAACCGGATATTTCTGGTTTCATCCAGTCATATCCGGACGAAGTGGTGTGGAATTCGTATGCAATGGACCGAGAAAAGCACACTACACATGGTTTTGGAGAAAAGCAAAGTCTTTACGTTAGGCCAGTGCATAAATTGTCATCTATACAAACAGAAATATCATGTTTGTTTGCCGCAGTTCCTCTAGCTTTCTCCCTAGAAAATACGAATATGTAGAGCTGGTGTCTCCATGTGGACCATTTACTGTATCCAAGCTCAAAATAAAATATTCCCCGATAAAAATATTCAAAACAATAAAGTCCGTTGATAATATCCAGAAAACACAAACACAGAGGCTGTAGAAATATCTGGGGATGAGTTAGCCAAAACAAAACCGGATATTTCCGACTTCAGCCAGTCATATCCAGACAAACTGGTGTGGAATTCCTATGCAATGGAACGAGAAAATCACAGTAAAAATGGTTTTGGAGAAAAGCAAAGTCTTTTCGTTAGGCAAGTGCATAAAATGTCATGTATACAAACAGATATATCATGTTTGTTTGCCGCAGTTCCTCTAGCTTTCTCCCTAGAAAATACGAATGTGTAGAGCTGGTGTCCTCATGATGAAGCAATTAGTGTTTCTACATTACATAATGAAATGTTCCCTGATAAAAACATTCAAAACAATAAAGTCCCTCGATATTATACAGAAAACACAAACACAGAGGCTGTAGCAATATTTCGGATTGACTTAGCCAAAACACAACCGGATATTTCTGGTTTCATCCAGTCATATCCAGACAAAGTGGTTTGGGATTTGTATGCAATGGACCGAGAAAATCACAGTAAAAATGGTTTTGGAGAAAAGCAATGTATTTTTGTTAGGGAAGTGCATAAAATGTCATCTATACAAACAGAAATATCATGTTTGTTTGCCGCAGTTCCTCTAATTTTCTCCCTAGAAAATATGAATGTGTAGAGCTGGTGTCTCCATGTGGAACCAATTAGGGTTTCCAAGAACAAAATTAAATATTCCCTGAACACAAACATTGAAAACAATAAAGTCTGTGGATAATATCAGCAAAATACAAACACAGAGTCTGTAGCAACATCTGGGATTGAGTGAATCAAAACAACCCTGGGTATTTCTGGTTTCATCCAGTCATATCCACACAAACTGGTGTGGAATTCGTATGCAATGGACTGAGAACATCACAGTAAAAATGGTTTTGGAGAAAAGCAAAGTCTTTTCTTTAGTCAAGTGCATAAAATGTCATCTATACAAACAGAAATATCATGTTGTTTGCCACAGTTCCTCTAGCTTTCTCCCTAGAAAATACGAATGTGTAGAGCTGGTGTCTCCATGTGGAACCAATTCGTGTTTCTACGGTACAACATGGAATGTTTCCTGATAAAAACATTCAAAACAATAAAGTCCCTCGATATTATACAGAAAACACAAACACAGAGGCTGTAGCAATATTTTGGATTGACTTAGCCAAAACACAACCGGATATTTCTGGTTTCATCCAGTCATATCCGGACAAAGTGGTTTGGAATTCTTATGCATTGGACGGAGAAAATCACAGTACAAATGGTTTTGGAGAAAAGCAACATATTTTCTTTAGGTAAGTGCATCAAATGTCATCTATACAAACAGAAATATCATGTTTCTTTGCCGCAGTTCCTCTAGCTTTCTCCCTAGAAAATACGAATGTGTAGAGCTGGTGTCCCCATGATGATGAGCCAATTAGTGTTTCAACGGTACAAAATTAAATGTTCCCTTTTAAAAAAGTTCAAAACAATAAAGTCGGTGGATAATATCAGGAATACACAAACACAGAGGCTTTCACAATATTTCGTATTGAGTTAGCCAAATCACAACCGGATATTTCTGGTTTCATCCATAAATGTCCGCACAAGGTGGTGTGGAATTCGTATGCAATGGACCGAGATATTCACAGTAAAAATGGTTTTGGAGAAAAGCAAAGTCTTTTCGTTAGGCAAGTGCATAAAATGTCATCGATACAAACAGAAATATCATGTTTGTTTGCCGCAGTTCCTCTAGCTTTCTCCCTAGAAAATATGAATGTGTAGAGCTGGTGTCTCCATGTGGAACCAATTACTGTATCTAAGCTCAAAATAAAATGTCCCCCAATAAAAAGCACTCAAAACAATAAAGTCTATTGATAGTATCCAGAAAAAACAAACACACAGGCTGTATCAATATCTGGGATTGAGATAAAAAAACAAAACCGGATATTTCCGGTTTCATCCAGTCATATGTGACAAAGTGGTGTGGAATTCGTATGCAATGGACCAAGATATTCACAGTAAAAATGGTTTTGAAAAAAACCAAAGGCTTTTCGTTAGGCAAGTGCAGAAAATGTCATCTATAGAATTAGAAATATCATGTTTGCTTGCCGAAGTTCCTCTAGCTTTCTCCCTAGAAAATAGGAATGTGTAGAGCTGGTGTCTCCATGCGGAACCAATTATTGTTTCCAAGCGCAAAATTAAATATTCCCTGAAAAAAAGCATTCAAAACAATAAAGTCCGTGGATAATAACAGGAATACACAAACACAGAGGCTGTAGCAATATTTCACATGAGTTAGCCAAAAGATGACCAGATATTTCTGGTTTCCTCCAGTCATATCAGGACAAACTGGTATGGAATTCGTATGCAATGTGCTGAGAAAATCAGAGTAAAAATGGTTTTGGAGAAAAGCAAAGTCTTTTCGTTACGCAAGTGCATAAAATATCATCAATACAAACACAAATATCATGTTTGTTTACCGCAGTTCCTCTAGCTTTCTCCCTAGAAAATACGAATGTGTAGAGCTGGTGTCCCCATGATGAACCAGTTAGTGTTTCAACGGTACAAAATTAAATGTTCCCTGATAAAAACATTCAAAACAATAAGTCCATCGATAATATCCACAAAACAGAAACACAGAGGTTTCGCAATATTTCGGAATGAGTTAGGCATAACACAACCGGATATTTCTGGTTTCATCCAGTCATATCCGGACGAAGTGGTGTGGAATTCATATGCAATGGACCGAGAAAAGCACACTACACATGGTTTTGGAGAAAAGCAAAGTCTTTCCGATAGGCAAGTGCATAAATTGTCATCTATACAAACAGAAATATCATGTTTGTTTGCCGCAGTTCCTCTAATTTTCTCCCTAGAAAATATGAATGTGTAGAGCTGTTGTATCCATGATGAAACAATTAGTGTTTCAACGGTACAAAAAATGTTCCACGATAAAAAAAAAAACCTTCAAAACGATTAATCCATCGATAATATCCACAAAACAGAACACAGAGGCTGTAGCAATACTTCAGATTGAGTTAGCCAAAACACAACCAGATGTTTCTGGTTTCATCCAGTCATATCCAGACAAACTGGTGTGGAATTCCTATGCAATGGACCGAGAAAATCACAGTAAAAATGGTTTTGGAGAAAAGCAAAGTCTTTTCATTAGGGAAATACATAAAATGTCATCTAGACAAACAGAAATATCATGTTTCTTTGCCGCAGTTCCTCTAGCTTTCTCCCTAGAAAATATGAATATGTAGAGCTGGTGTCTCCATGTGGAACCAATTACTGTATCCAAGCTAAAAATAAAATGTTCCCCGATAAAAAATATTCAAAACGATAAAGTCCGTTGATAATATCAGGAATACACAAACACAGAGGCTGTAGCAATATCTGGGATTGAGTTAGCCAAAACAAAACCGGATATTTCCGGTTTCATCCAGTCATATCCGGAAAAACTGCTGTGGAATTCATATGCAATGGACCCAGAAAATCTCAGTAAAAGTGGTTTTGGATAAAAGCAAAGTCTTTACGTTAGGAAATTGCAAAAAATGTCATCTACATAAACAGAAGTATCATGTTTGTTTACCGTAGTTCCTCTAGCTTTCTCCCTAGAAAATAAGAATGTGTAGAGCTGGTGTCCCTATGATGAACCAATTAGTGTTTCAACGGTACAAAATTAAATATTCCCTGATAAAAACATTCAAAACAATAAGTCCATCGATAATATCCACAAAACAGAAACACAGAGGTTTCGCAATATTTCGGAATGAGTTAGGCATAACACAACCGGATAGTTCTGGTTTCATCCAGTCATATCCGGACGAAGTGGTGTGGAATTTGTATGCAATGGACCGAGAAAAGCACACTACACATGGTTTTGGAGAAAAGCAAAGTCTTTACGTTAGGCAAGTGCATAAATTGTCATCTATACAAACAGAAATATCATGTTTGTTTGCCGCAGTTCCTCTACTTTCTCCCTAGAAAATACGAATGTGTAGAGCTGTTGTATCCATGATGAAACAATTAGTGTTTCAACGGTACAAAAAATGTTCCCCGATAAAAAAACATCCAAAACAATAAATCCATCAATAATATCCACAAAACAAAACACAGAGGCTGTAGCAATGCTTCAGATTGAATTAGCCAAAACACAACCAGATGTTTCTGGTTTCATCCAGTCATATCCAGACAAACTGGTGTGGAATTCCTATGCAATGGACCGAGAAAATCACAGTAAAAATGGTTTTGGAGAAAAGCAAAGTCTTTTCTTTATGGAAGTACATAAAATGCCATCTAGACAAACAGAAATATCATGTTTGTTTACCGCAGTTCCTCTAGCTTTCTCCCTAGAAAATACGAATATGTAGAGCTGGTGTCTCCATGTGGACCATTTACTGTATCCAAGCTCAAAATAAAATATTCCCCGATAAAAATATTCAAAACAATAAAGTCCGTTGATAATATCCAGAAAACACAAACACAGAGGCTGTAGAAATATCTGGGAATGAGTTAGCCAAAACAAAACCGGATATTTCCGATTTCAGCCAGTCATATCCAGACAAACTGGTGTGGAATTCCTATGCAATGGAACGAGAAAATCACAGTAAAAATGGTTTTGGAGAAAAGCAAAGTCTTTTCGTTAGGCAAGTGCATAAAATGTCATGTATACAAACAGATATATCATGTTTGTTTGCCGCAGTTCCTCTAGCTTTCTCCCTAGAAAATACGAATGTGTAGAGCTGGTGTCCTCATGATGAAGCAATTAGTGTTTCTACATTACATAATGAAATGTTCCCTGATAAAAACATTCAAAACAATAAAGTCCCTCGATATTATACAGAAAACACAAACACAGAGGCTGTAGCAATATCTGGGAATGAGTTAGCCAAAACACAACCAGATATTTCTGGTTTCATCCAGTCATATCCAGACAAAGTGGTTTGGGATTTGTATGCAATGGACCGAGAAAATCACAGTAAAAATGGTTTTGGAGAAAAGCAATGTATTTTTGTTAGGCAAGTGCATAAAATGTCATCTATACAAACAGAAATATCATGTTTGTTTGCCGCAGTTCCTCTAATTTTCTCCCTAGAAAATATGAATGTGTAGAGCTGGTGTCTCCTTGTGGAACCAATTAGGGTTTCCAAGAACAAAATTAAATATTCCCTGAACACAAACATTGAAAACAATAAAGTCTGTGGATAATATCAGCAAAATACAAACACAGAGTCTGTAGCAACATCTGGGATTGAGTGAATCAAAACAACCCTGGGTATTTCTGGTTTCATCCAGTCATATCCACACAAACTGGTGTGGAATTCGTATGCAATGGACTGCGAACATCACAGTAAAAATGGTTTTGGAGAAAAGCAAAGTCTTTTCTTTAGTCAGGTGCATAAAATGTCATCTATACAACCAGAAATATCATGTTGTTTGCCACAGTTCCTCTAGCTTTCTCCCTAGAAAATACGAATGTGTAGAGCTGGTGTCTCCATGTGGAACCAATTCGTGTTTCTATGGTACAACATGGAATGTTTCCTGATAAAAACATTCAAAACAATAAAGTCCCTCGATAATATCCAGAAAACACAAACACAGAGGCTGTAGCAATATTTTGGATTGACTTAGCCAAAACACAACCGGATATTTCTGGTTTCATCCAGTCATATCCGGACAAAGTGGTTTGGAATTCTTATGCATTGGACGGAGAAAATCACAGTACAAATGGTTTTGGAGAAAAGCAACATATTTTCTTTAGGTAAGTGCATCAAATGTCATCTATACAAACAGAAATATCATGTTTCTTTGCCGCAGTTCCTCTAGCTTTCTCCCTAGAAAATACGAATGTGTAGAGCTGGTGTCCCCATGATGATGAGCCAATTAGTGTTTCAATGGTACAAAATTAAATGTTCCCTGATAAAAAAGTTCAAAACAATAAAGTCGGTGGATAATATCAGGAATACACAAACACAGAGGCTTTCACAATATTTCGTATTGAGTTAGCCAAATCACAACCGGATATTTCTGGTTTCATCCATAAATGTCCGCACAAGGTGGTGTGGAATTCGTATGCAATGGACCGAGATATTCACAGTAAAAATGGTTTTGGAGAAAAGCAAAGTCTTTTCGTTAGGCAAGTGCATAAAATGTCATCGATACAAACAGAAATATCATGTTTCTTTGCCGCAGTTCCTCTAGCTTTCTCCCTAGAAAATACGAATGTGTAGAGCTGGTGTCTCCATGTGGAACCAATTACTGTATCTAAGCTCAAAATAAAATGTCCCCCAATAAAAAGCACTCAAAACAATAAAGTCTTTTGATAGTATCCACAAAAAACAAACACACAGGCTGTATCAATATCTGGGATTGAGTTAACAAAAACAAAACCGGATATTTCCGGTTTCATCCAGTCATATTTGACAAAGTGGTGTGGAATTCGTATGCAATGGACCGAGATATTCACAGTGAAAATGGTTTTGAAGAAAAGCAAAGTCTTTTCGTTAGGCAAGTGCAGAAAATGTCATCTATCGAATTAGAAATATCATGTTTGTTTGCCGAAGTTCCTCTAGCTTTCTCCCTAGAAAATAGGAATGTGTAGAGCTGGTGTCTCCATGCGGAACCAATTATTGTTTCCAAGCACAAAATTAAATATTCCCTGAAAAAAAACATTCAAAACAATAAAGTCCGTGGATAATATCAGGAACACACAAACACAGAGGCTGTAGCAATATTTCACATGAGTTAGCCAAAAGACGACCAGATGTTTCTGGTTTCCTCCAGTCATATCAGGACAAACTGGTATGGAATTCGTATGCAATGTGCTGAGAAAATCAGAGTAAAAATGGTTTTGGAGAAAAGCAAAGTCTTTTCGTTACGCAAGTGCATAAAATATCATCAATACAAACACAAATATCATGTTTCTTTCCTGCAGTTCCTCTAGCTTTCTCCCTAGAAAATATGAATGTGTAGAGCTGGTGTCCCCATGATGAACCAATTAGTGTTTCAACGGTACAAAATTAAATGTTCCCTGACAAAAACATTCAAAACAATAAGTCCATCGATAATATCCACAAAACAGAAACACAGAGGTTTCACAGTATTACGGATTGAGTTAGGCATAACACAACCGGATATTTCTGGTTTCATCCAGTCATATCCGGATGAAGTGGTGTGGGATTCGTATGCAATGGACCAAGAAAAGCACACTACACAGGTTTTTGGAGAAAAGCAAAGTCTTTCCGATAGGCAAGTGCATAAATTGTCATCTATACAAACAGAAATATCATGTTTGTTTGCCACAGTTCCTCTAGTTTCTCCCTAGAGAATACGAATGTGTAGAGCTGTTGTATCCATGATGAAACAATTAGTTTTTCAACGGTACAAAAAAAGTTCCACGATAAAAAAAACCCTTCAAAACGATTAATCCATCGATAATATCCACAAAACAGAACACAGAGGCTGTAGCAATACTTCAGATTGAGTTAGCCAAAACACAACCAGATGTTTCTGGTTTCATCCAGTCATATCCAGACAAACTGGTGTGGAATTCCTATGCAATGGACCGAGAAAATCACAGTAAAAATGGTTTTGGAGAAAAGCAAAGTCTTTTCATTAGGGAAATACATAAAATGTCATCTAGACAAACAGAAATATCATGTTTCTTTGCCGCAGTTCCTCTAGCTTTCTCCCTAGAAAATATGAATATGTAGAGCTGGTGTCTCCATGTGGAACCAATTACTATATCCAAGCTAAAAATAAAATGTTCCCCGATAAAAAATATTCAAAACGATAAAGTCCATTGATAATATCAGGAATACACAAACACAGAGGCTGTAGCAATATCTGGGATTGAGTTGGCCAAAACAGAACCGGATATTTCCGGTTTCATCCAGTCATATCCGGAAAAACTGCTGTGGAATTCATAGGCAATGGACCCAGAAAATCTCAGTAAAAGTGGTTTTGGATAAAAACAAAGTCTTTTCGTTAGGAAATTGCAAAAAATGTCATCTACATAAACAGAAGTATCATGTTTGTTTACTGTAGTTCCTCTAGCTTTCTCCCTAGAAAATAAGAATGTGTAGAGCTGATGTCCCCATGATGAACCAATTAGTGTTTCAACGGTACAAAATTAAATGTTCCCTGATAAAAACATTCAAAACAATAAGTCCATCGATAATATCCACAAAACAGAAACACAGAGGTTTCGCAATATTTCGGAATGAGTTAGGCATAACACAACCGGATATTTCTGGTTTCATCCAGTCATATCCGGACGAAATGGTGTGGAATTCGTATGCAATGGACCGAGAAAAGCACACTACACATGGTTTTGGAGAAAAGCAAAGTCTTTACGTTAGGCAAGTGCATAAATTGTCATCTATACAAACAGAAATATCATGTTTGTTTGCCGCAGTTCCTCTACTTTCTCCCTAGAAAATACGAATGTGTAGAGCTGTTGTATCCATGATGAAACAATTAGTGTTTCAACGGTACAAAAAATGTTCCCCGATAAAAAAACATCCAAAACAATAAATCCATCAATAATATCCACAAAACAAAACACAGAGGCTGTAGCAATACTTCAGATTGAATTAGCCAAAACACAACCAGATATTTCTGGTTTCATCCAGTCATATCCAGACAAACTGGTGTGGAATTCCTATGCAATGGACCGAGAAAATCACAGTAAAAATGGTTTTGGAGAAAAGCAAAGTCTTTTCTTTATGGAAGTACATAAAATGCCATCTAGACAAACAGAAATATCATGTTTGTTTACCGCAGTTCCTCTAGCTTTCTCCCTAGAAAATACGAATATGTAGAGCTGGTGTCTCCATGTGGACCATTTACTGTATCCAAGCTCAAAATAAAATATTCCCCGATAAAAATATTCAAAACAATAAAGTCCGTTGATAATATCCAGAAAACACAAACACAGAGGCTGTAGAAATATCTGGGAATGAGTTAGCCAAAACAAAACCGGATATTTCCGATTTCAGCCAGTCATATCCAGACAAACTGGTGTGGAATTCCTATGCAATGGAACGAGAAAATCACAGTAAAAATGGTTTTGGAGAAAAGCAAAGTCTTTTCGTTAGGCAAGTGCATAAAATGTCATGTATACAAACAGATATATCATGTTTGTTTGCCGCAGTTCCTCTAGCTTTCTCCCTAGAAAATACGAATGTGTAGAGCTGGTGTCCTCATGATGAAGCAATTAGTGTTTCTACATTACATAATGAAATGTTCCCTGATAAAAACATTCAAAACAATAAAGTCCCTCGATATTATACAGAAAACACAAACACAGAGGCTGTAGCAATATCTGGGAATGAGTTAGCCAAAACACAACCAGATATTTCTGGTTTCATCCAGTCATATCCAGACAAAGTGGTTTGGGATTTGTATGCAATGGACCGAGAAAATCACAGTAAAAATGGTTTTGGAGAAAAGCAATGTATTTTTGTTAGGCAAGTGCATAAAATGTCATCTATACAAACAGAAATATCATGTTTGTTTGCCGCAGTTCCTCTAATTTTCTCCCTAGAAAATATGAATGTGTAGAGCTGGTGTCTCCTTGTGGAACCAATTAGGGTTTCCAAGAACAAAATTAAATATTCCCTGAACACAAACATTGAAAACAATAAAGTCTGTGGATAATATCAGCAAAATACAAACACAGAGTCTGTAGCAACATCTGGGATTGAGTGAATCAAAACAACCCTGGGTATTTCTGGTTTCATCCAGTCATATCCACACAAACTGGTGTGGAATTCGTATGCAATGGACTGCGAACATCACAGTAAAAATGGTTTTGGAGAAAAGCAAAGTCTTTTCTTTAGTCAGGTGCATAAAATGTCATCTATACAACCAGAAATATCATGTTGTTTGCCACAGTTCCTCTAGCTTTCTCCCTAGAAAATACGAATGTGTAGAGCTGGTGTCTCCATGTGGAACCAATTCGTGTTTCTACGGTACAACATGGAATGTTTCCTGATAAAAACATTCAAAACAATAAAGTCCCTCGATAATATCCAGAAAACACAAACACAGAGGCTGTAGCAATATTTTGGATTGACTTAGCCAAAACACAACCGGATATTTCTGGTTTCATCCAGTCATATCCGGACAAAGTGGTTTGGAATTCTTATGCATTGGACGGAGAAAATCACAGTACAAATGGTTTTGGAGAAAAGCAACATATTTTCTTTAGGTAAGTGCATAAAATGTCATCTATCCAAACAGAAATATCATGTTTCTTTGCCGCAGTTCCTCTAGCTTTCTCCCTAGAAAATACGAATGTGTAGAGCTGGTGTCCTCATGATGAAGCAATTAGTGTTTCTTCATTACATAATGAAATGTTCCCTGATAAAAACATTCAAAACAATAAAGTCCCTCGATATTATACAGAAAACACAAACACAGAGGCTGTAGCAATATCTGGGAATGAGTTAGCCAAAACACAACCGGATATTTCTGGTTTCATCCAGTCATATCCAGACAAAGTGGTTTGGGATTTGTATGCAATGGACCGAGAAAATCACAGTAAAAATGGTTTTGGAGAAAAGCAATGTATTTTTGTTAGGGAAGTGCATAAAATGTCATCTATACAAACAGAAATATCATGTTTGTTTGCCGCAGTTCCTCTAATTTTCTCCCTAGAAAATATGAATGTGTAGAGCTGGTGTCTCCTTGTGGAACCAATTAGGGTTTCCAAGAACAAAATTAAATTTTCCCTGAACACAAACATTGAAAACAATAAAGTCTGTGGATAATATCAGCAAAATACAAACACAGAGTCTGTAGCAACATCTGGGATTGAGTGAATCAAAACAACCCTGGATATTTCTGGTTTCATCCAGTCATATCCACACAAACTGGTGTGGAATTCGTATGCAATGGACTGAGAACATCACAGTAAAAATGGTTTTGGAGAAAAGCAAAGTCTTTTCGTTAGTCAAGTGCATAAAATGTCATCTATACAACCAGAAATATCATGTTGTTTGCCACAGTTCCTCTAGCTTTCTCCCTAGAAAATACGAATGTGTAGAGCTGGTGTCTCCATGTGGAACCAATTCTTGTTTCTACGGTACAACATGGAATGTTTCCTGATAAAAACATTCAAAACAATAAAGTCCCTCGATAATATCCAGAAAACACAAACACAGAGGCTGTAGCAATATTTTGGATTGACTTAGCCAAAACACACCTGGATATTTCTGGTTTCATCCAGTCATATCCGGACAAAGTGGTTTGGAATTCTTATGCATTGGACGGAGAAAATCACAGTACAAATGGTTTTGGAGAAAAGCAACATATTTTCTTTAGGTAAGTGCATCAAATGTCATCTATACAAACAGAAATATCATGTTTGTTTCCCGCAGTTCCTCTAGCTTTCTCCCTAGAAAATACGAATGTGTAGAGCTGGTGTCCCCATGATGATGAGCCAATTAGTGTTTCAATGGTACAAAATTTAATGTTCCCTGATAAAAAAGTTCAAATCAATAAAGTCGGTGGATAATATCAGGAATACACAAACACAGAGGCTTTCACAATATTTCGTATTGAGTTAGCCAAATCACAACCGGATATTTCTGGTTTCATCCATAAATGTCCGCACAAGGTGGTGTGGAATTCGTATGCAATGGACCGAGAAAATCACAGTAAAAATGGTTTTGGAGAAAAGCAAAGTCTTTTCTTTATGGAAGTACATAAAATGTCATCTAGACAAACAGAAATATCATGTTTGTTTACCGCAGTTCCTCTAGCTTTCTCCCTAGAAAATACGAATATGTAGAGCTGGTGTCCTTATGTGGACCATTTACTGTATCCAAGCTCAAAATAAAATATTCCCCGATAAAAATATTGAAAACAATAAAGTCCGTTGATAATATCCAGAAAACACAAACACAGAGGCTGTAGAAATATCTGGGAATGAGTTAGCCAAAACAAAACCGGATATTTCCGCTTTCAGCCAGTCATATCCAGACAAACTGGTGTGGAATTCCTATGCAATGGAACGAGAAAATCACAGTAAAAATGGTTTTGGAGAAAAGCAAAGTCTTTTCGTTAGGCAAGTGCATAAAATGTCATCTATACAAAGAAAAATATCATGTTTGTTTGTCGCAGTTTCTCTAGCTTTCTCCCTAGAAAATACGAATAAGTAGAGCTGGTGACTCCATGTGGAACCAATTACTGTATCCAAGCTCAAAATAAAATGTTCCCTGTAAAAAACATTCAAAACAATAAAGTCAGTGGATAATATCAGGAATACACAAACACAGAGGCTGTAGCAATATCTGGGATTGAGTTAGCCAAAACTAAACTGGATATTACCGGTTTCATCCAGTCATACCCGGACAAACTGGTGTGGAATTCGTATGCAATGGACCGAGAGAATCACAGTAAAAATGGTTTTGGAGAAAAGCAAAGTCTTTTCGTTAGGCAAGTGCATAAAATGACATCTATTCAAACAGAAATATCAGGTTTGTTTCCCGCAGTTCCTCTAGCTTTCTACCTAGAAAATACGAATGTCTAGAGCTGGTATTTCCATGATGAAGCAGTTAGTGTTTCTATGGTACAAAATTAAATGTTCCCGATAAAACATTCAAATAATAAAATCCATCGATAATATCCAGAAAACACAAAGATAGAGATTTTCACAATATTTCGCATTGAGTTAGCCAAAACAAATCCGGATACTTCCGGTTTCATCCAGTCATATCCGGATAAAGTGTTGAGGAATTTGCATGCAATGGACCGAGAAAATCACACAAAAAATGGTTTTGGATAAAAGCAATGTCTTTTCGTTAGGCAAATGCATAAAATGTCATCTATAAAAAACAGAAATATCATGTTTGTTTGTCACAGTTCCTCTAGATTTCTCCCTAGAAAATACGAATGTGTAGAGCTGGTGTCTCCATGTGGAACCAATTAGTGTTTCCAAGCACAAAATTAAATGTTCCCTTATAAAAACCATACAAACAATGAAGTCCGTGGATAATATCAGGAATACACAAACACAGAGGCTGTAGCAATATCTGGGATTGAATTAGCCAAAACAAAACTGGATATTTCCGGTTCCATCCAGTCATATCTGGACAAAGTCGTGTGGAATTCATGTGCAACGGACCGAGAAAATCACAGTAAAAATGGTTTTGAAGAAAAGCAAAGTCTTTTCCTTAGGCAAGTGCCTAAAATGTCATCGATACAAACAGAAATATCATGTTTGTTTACAGCAGTTCCTCTAGCAGTCTCCCTAGAATATACCAATGTGTAGAGCTGGTGTTCCCCTGATGAACCATTTAGTTATTTCAATGGTACAAATTAAATATTCCCTGATAAAAACATTCAAAACAATAAAGTCCAGCGATAATATCCATAAAACACAAATACAGAGGCTTTCACAATATTTCAGATTGAGTTAGCTAAAAAAAACCGGATGTTTCCGGTTTTATCCAGTCATATCCGGACAAAGTGGTGTGGAATTCGTATGCAATGGACCGAGAAAATCACAGTAAATATGGTTTTGGAGAAAAGCAAAGGCTTTTCGTTAGGCAAGTGCATAAAATGTCATCTATGCAAACAGAAATATCATGTTTGTTTGCCGCAGTTCCTCTAGCTTTTCCGTAGAAAATACGAATGTGTAGAGCTGGTGTCTCCATGTGGAACCAATTAGTGTTTCCAAGATCAAAATTAAATGTTCCCTGATAAAAAACATTGAAAGCAATGAAGTCCGTGGAAAATATCAGAAATACACAAACACACAGGCTGTAGCAATATCCGGAATTGAGTTAGCCAAAACACAACCGGATATTTCCGGTTTCTTCCAGTCATATCCGTAAAAACTGTAGTGTAATTCGTATGCAATGGACCGAGAAAATCACAGTAAAAATGGTTTTGGATAAAAGCAAAGTCTTTTCGTTAGGCAAGTGCATAAAATGTCATCTATACAAACAGAAATATCATGTTTGTTTGCCGCAGTTCCTCTAGCTTTCTACTTGAAAATACGAATATGTTCAGCTGGTGTCTCCATGTGGAACCAATTACTTTATGCAAGCTCAAAATAAAATGTTCCCCGATAAAAAACATTCAAAAGAATAAAGTCCGTATAGGAAATTAGGAGATTGGCAAGATGGCGGCATAGGCAGGGAGCACACTATTAGTCCGGGGGAGAGACAGTTTAATATAAGTGGAGATACTGCAGGGTCAAGGAAGAGTAGGGGATGAAACAGCAGAGGAAACAGTTCTGGAACTAGTGATTCACAGTCTAGCTGCGTGGAGAGCGTGGGAGCCCGAATTCAGGACACCAGCGGCAGACTCAATACACCAGTTTTGGAACGTGAGGTGAGCTGCATCTCAATAGCCCGAGACACCAGCGGGCAAGTGGAAAGAGGTGGCTAGAGGGAACGAGGCTTGAAACTCCGTGGGGAAAAATTCACCAGGCTAACTAGAAGAGAGAGAGGAAAAAAATTAAAAAGTGACCGATACGGACACAAGTTTCTCTCTCTCCGCTCACCTCTCAAACTTGAGCAAGACAGAGCAGGCGCCATTTTGGACATATGTCATAAGCAGGGCGACCTCAGTTCTGCACCGGCCCTGAGCCTAGCAGTATCACCCGACTCTGGGGGGAGGGGTGAAATAACAGGAGGTTAGGATCTAACTTGGCAACCCAGTGGGAGACGGCAGGAGAATTGGAGCCCACACTGAGGGCAGCACAGATTTCCTGTGTGGTTCTTGGGAAAGAGCTTCTGATCTCTGGCTCCTGTGGGTATATCATTTGCCTGCTAACTACCTCCAATTACGTTCAGCTGTGCAGAATTACTTCCCTTTTGAATCAAAAAAAGAAAGAGACATTTACCACACCTAACCTGGGAGTGTCATCTTTGACACACCCTCAACCCTGAGGAACCAAACACAGCTCTCAGTCCACACTCATCTCAAGCCTCTAAGACTCCACTGAAAGCAGACAGTCCACTTAATATAGAGCCATAGTGTAACAAGAAAAAACACCACAGTGAAGAAACCAAATATCTCCAACATGCCAAACAACAAACACAAAAACCAAGCTAACGAGAACAAGGAAGACACTATGACGCCCCCAAATGAAAAAAACACCCCAATTCAAGATTATGAAGATGATGAAATCGAAGAAATGCAAGAAGCGGATCTCCAAAAATTGATAAGAACATTAAGAAGTTCTCAAAAACAAATTCTTGAACTACAGAAATCCTTAATGGACAAGATAGAAAATCTCTCTCGTGAAAATGAAATATTAAGGAGGAATCAAAATGAAATGAAACAACTAGTGGAACAAGAAACTGTGATAGTGATGAGAAATCATAATGAAATGAAGAATTCAATAGATCAAATGACAAACACATTAGAGAGCCTTAAAAACAGAAAGGGCGAAGCAGAAGTGAGAATATCAGACTTAGAAGACGGAGAACAGGAAAGGAAACAGGCAAACCAAAGAAAAGAAGAAGAAATCAGAAATCTAAAAAATATTGTCAGGAATCTACAGGATACTATTAAAAAACCCAACATTCGGGTTCTAGGAGTTCCTGAAGGCATGGAGAGGGAGAAAGGATTAGAAGGCATTTTCAGTGAGATACTAGCAGAAAATTCCCCAGGTTTGGAGAAGGGCAGAGGCATCTTAGTACAGGAAGCTTATAGAACCCCTAATAAACATGACCAAAAGAGATCCTCACCACGACATGTTGTAATCAAACTCACCACAGTGAAACATAAAGAGAAGATCCTAAAATGTGCAAGAGAGAAACGTCAGATTACTCTTAGAGGATCTCCAGTTAGACTCACAGCAGACTTCTCAACAGAAACCCTGCAAGCTAGAAGGGAATGGCGAGACATAGCCCAGGTACTAAGAGAGAAAAACTGCCAGCCCAGAATACTATATCCTGCAAAGCTCTCATTTGTGAATGAAGGTGAAATTAAGACTTTTCATAGCAAACAGAAACTGAAAGAATTTGTTGCCACTCATCCTGCCCTGCCAAAGATGCTTAAAGATGTGTTACACACAGAAACACAGAAACACGGTCACCAATATGAAAGAAGGAAAAGGAAGGAAACCTCACAGCAAAAGATCACAGGAAGCTCAATTTCTCTTTGACATAGAATTTAACTCTGATGCTCTGTTAAAGCAATGTGTTAAAGTAATCTATTATGTGCTCTTGATGTCTGTTAAATTCTAATTGTTCAAAAACAGCTGAATTTTTATTAAGAACTATGGGTTATTTAAATAGGTGCTTATGTTCAAAGATTTGAATAGCCACCTTGTAACAATGATCAAATTTGGTCTATGTTATGTCATGATCTTAAGGAATCTTATTTCAACCAGATATTTTGGATTTTGAGCCTTCTTGGCATTCTTGACAGGCATTCAAAAAATCAAAGTTCCAAACAATCTGGTCTCTAAAATTTCCAGTAAATCCTGGAGTTTGGTTTTTCCAGTTTGGGCCCAACTGAAAAAATCGAAGGACCTATGTCTCTCATCTTATAGAGACACCAACTAAGCAGGCTATTTGGATTATATTAGAAGGACTGTCAGGATGTGATGTGGTACCAGACTTTAAGTTTCTATAATGGAAAATGCTATTAATACAAATGTTTGAGAATTAAAAAGTCTAATGATCTTGTGTTACTAGACATGATAGTTATCTTAATGAGAAAGCCCTAGAGGCCTAAAGGGTTAAATACTTGTAAAATCCTACAGGTGCTTTCAAAAATACTGTGAAGTAAGCAAGTGCCTCTTGTTGGTTGATGAGTTTATAATTTTAAACATGGCGACTTAAAGTCTTTTGTCATCCATAGTTATATATGATGTGCTGCTCATAAAACTAAAGCGTTGTTGGTTCTGTGTTTAGCTGTACTCCTATAGGTTCCTATGCACTTTTTCCAGCTACTTTTGTTGCATTCAGTACTTTGGGATGGCTCTGTAAACAGATGAAGCCAATAATGTATTAACAGTACCAACTGAGAGAAAGTATGGTTAACTGAGGTTACTAAAAACAAAAAGCAATTCAAATCCATTGGCAATCTACAAAAAGAGTTAAAGATTTTAAAAGCTATTATTAAAATTGGTATATTGGTCTATTATGCTATGTTATATGTGTGTACATATTGTATGTCCACATGGGGAAATTTTATTAAGAGTTTTATTTTAAATGGCTTATAGATAAGATTGCCCATAAGCTACACCATGTTAGATATTTAAGAGGTGTTTTCAAATACATTATTCTTAAAATTTATAGAAGGCATTGGACCTTCTGGTAAATGTTTTCTTAAGTTGTTATCTAATGGCTGAAACTATTTGCTAAGTATTCATGTAATATTGCTATTGTCAGCAAGCGATCTAGGACTTGCTCCCTCATTTGTCTATTCTAAGCCCAACTTGTTCTTTCATTTCTCTATTCTCTTCAATGGAGGAAACTTATTCTATTATAACTGAATCTGTGGGACGCACAATTTAATCTTTAGACCTTATAAAAGAGATGGCTAACATTTTTCTGTAATAGCATAGCCAAAATAAGAACTTAAATAATAATCTCATAGTAGATTCACTTTGCCATCAGCGAAGTATACAGTAAGTAGAAAAAACCTCCCTTTCAGACCAAAGGGAAAGAAAGTTTTCAAGTGGGAATATAATTTTCCTCATGGGCATTGTCTACCTTAGAAAAACTACTGCAGAACATGCCTGTGATTATAGACTTGTAGTTCAGGCCGCAGAAGATTAGAGATGGGACTTGGGCACTCCCTTGACTTGCATCCTCTGGTCTGCTTTAACACAAACCAGGAGGAAAAGAAAGCTCGGCATCAGAAGCAATGGGTGGCAGGCCTATTAATGGCTGATCTGTACAGTGATCTGCCCTCAAGGAGACCCAACAGGCCAGTCAACTGCAGTGGCTTTCAATGTGGTAAGCCTGGGCTTCAGCAGAAGTCAGCCTGTGAAGAGCTCTGGCAGCTCTGCCAAGAGTTGGATCACTGGAAATGGACCTGCCCTGGAGTGGAAGGATGCCCAGGTCAGAGCCACAGATCTTATTGGCTCTAAGCTGAAAAGCCCTTCACTCAGCCCAACTTCCAAAGTGACCACTGCAGCTGAGGGTTTGGTCAAGTAGGGTCAGCAACATTGCAGGCAGAACTGTAAATTTCTTGTTAGAGATGCCCCCTGCCTTTACCTGGCCAGCGCTCCTCCCAGGCCAGCCAAGTAATGAAAGTCAACAGAGTGCCTTCCCCTAGGAGGTTTACACCTCCCTTACGATATACCCCATGTGAAGAGATAGATAGGTCTGGGCCTCCGAATTTACAAGGCCTGAAGCCCACCAGATTATCATCAAGCCGCTTCTATCAGGTTCTATTTGCCTCTCAATCAGAAAAATTACTTGTAGCTTAGACAGCACCTTTCTTAGCTCCTCTAATAATGACTCTGTCCTTTGTCCTAGGCCCTGTCTAGTGCACTTGGGCCTCATTCCTTTGTAATCATAACCTCTACTCTACCACCAATGGCTCTACTCCCAACCTGTGTGTACTGATGGTTCTCTTCCCCACTTAATGCTGTACAATTGTTTAGACCTGGTAAATGCCACTCTTAGGATCATTGGTTACTATCCTCACTCTGTCTTTTATGACCTTGTCTAAATATGATCAGAGTTGGTAAACTTGGAAGGTTTCCAATGGCTTGACAACTCATGATGACAGCCTAGGATGGTTACTGGCGCCATAAACTAGAGTGTCAATTTGTTGGGTCAACAACAGGAGCCACTGTGCACTTGCTCCTCATGTGGGATTTCTGTCCTTAATGTGCTGTCCATTGTGATTTAATGCTATAACTAGTACTCAAATAGTATGTTTCACTTTGTGTTTCTATGTGGGTGCAAACTGTTGAAATCTTCATATATAATAACTTGATCTTCTGTATATAAAGAGAATTGAAAATGAATCTTGATGCAAATGAAAGGGGAGAGGGAGCGGGAGAGGGGAGGGTTGTGGTGGGAGGGAAGTTATGGGAGGGGGAAGCCATTGTAATCCATAAGCTGTACACTGGAAATTTATATTCATTAAATAAAATTTTTAAAAAAAGAAAAAAATATAAAGTCCGTTGATAATATCCAGAAAACACAAACACAGAGGCTTTCACAATATTTCGGATTGAGTTAGCCAAAACACAACCATATATTTCCGTTTTCATCAAGTCATATCCGGAAAAACTGGAGTAGAATTCGTATGCAATGGACCGAGAAAATCACAGTAAAAATGGTTTTGGAGAAAAGCAAAGTCTTTCCATTAGGCAAGTGCATAAAATGTCATCTATACAAACAGAAATATCATTTTTATTTGGCGCGGTTGCTCTAGCTTACTCCCTAGAAAATACGAATGTGTAGTTCCGGTGTATCCATGTGGAAGCAATTAGTGATTCCAAGCTCAAAATAAAATGTTCCCCATTAAAAATCATGCAAAAAAATAAAGTCCGTTGATAATATCCAGAAAACACAAACAGAGAGGCTTTCACAATATTTCGGATTGAGTTAGCCAAAACACAGCCGCATATTTCTGTTTTCATCCAGTCATATCCGGAAAAAGTGGTATGGCGTTCGTATGCAATGGACTGAGAAACCCAAGTAAAAATGGTTTTGGAGAAAAGAAAAGTCTTTTTGTTAGGCAAGTGCATAAAATGTCATCCATACAAACAGAAATATCATGTTTGTTTGCCGCAGTTCTTCTAGCTTTCTCCCTAGAAAATACAAATATGTAGAGCTGGTGTCTCCATGTGGAACCTATTAGTGTTTCCAAGCACAAAATTAAATGTTCCCTGATAAAAAACATTCAAAACAATAAAGTTCGTGATAATATCATGAATACACAAACACAGAGGATGTAGCAATATCTTGTATTGAGTTAGCCAAAAAAAAACCAGATATTTCCTTTTTCATCCAGTCATATTGGACAAACTGGTGTGGAATTCGTATGTAATGAACCGAGAAAATCACAGTACAAATGGTTTTGGAGAAAAGCAAAGTCTTTCGTTAGGCAAGTGCATAAATTTTTATCTATACAAACAGAAATATCATGTTTGTTTGTCGCAGTTCCTCTAGGTTTCTCGCTAGAAAATATGAATGTGTAGAGCTGGTGTCTCCATGTGGAACCAATTAGTGTTTCCAAGACCAAAATAAAATGTTCACTGATAAATAATATTCAAAACAATAAAGTCCGTGGATAATATCAGGAAAACACAAACAAAGAGGCTGTACCAAAATCTGGGACTGAGTAGGCAAAAAAAAACGGATATTTATGGTTCCACCCAGTCATATCCGGACAAACTGGTGTGGAATTCGTATGCAATGTACCAAGAAAATCACAGTAAAAATAGTTTTGGAGAAAAGGAAAGTCTTTTCGTTAGGCAAGTGCATAAAATGTCATCGATACAAACAGAAATATCATGTTTGTTTGCAACAGTTCCTCTAGCTTTCTCCCGAGAAAATACGAATGTGTAGAGCTGGTGTTCCCATGATGAACCAATTAGTGTTTCAACTGTACAAAATTAAATGTTCTCTGATAAAAATATTCAAAACAATAAAGGCCACCGATAATATCCAGAAAACACAAACACAGAGGCTTTCACAATATTTCGGATTGAGTTAGCCAAAACACATCCGGATATTTCTGTTTTCATCCAGGCATATCCGGACAAAATGGTGTGGAATTCGTATGCAATGGACCGAAAAATCACAGTAAAAATGGTTTTGGGAAAAGCAAAGTCTTTTCGTTAGGCAAGTGCATAAAATGTCATCTATACAAACAGAAATATCATGTTTGTTTGTTGCAGTTCCTCTAAGTTTCTCGCTAGAAAATACGAATGTGTAGAGCTGGTGTCTCCATGTGGAACCTATTAGTGTTTCCAAGCACAAAATTAAATGTTCCCTGATAAAAAAATTCATAACAATAAAGTTTGTGATAATATCGGGAATACACAAACACAGAGGATGTAGCAATATCTGGGATTGAGTTAGCAAAAAAAAAACCCGGATATTTCCATTTTCATCCAGTCATATCTGGACAAACTGGTGTGGAATTCCTATGAAGTGTACCCAGAAAATCACAGTAAAAATGGTTTTGGAGAAAAGCAAAGTATTTTTGTTAGGCAAGTGCATAAAATGTCATCTGTATAAACAGAAATATCATGTTTGTTTGTCGCAGTTCCTCTAGCAGTCTCCCTACAAAATACAAATATGTAGAGCTGGTGTCCCCATGTGGAACCTATTAGTGTTTCCAAGCACAAAATTAAATGTTCCCTGATAAAAAACATTCATAAAAATAAAGTTCGTGATAATATCAGGAATCCACAAACACAGAGGCTGTAGCAATATCTGGGATTGAGTTAGCCAAAAAAACCCCGGATATTCCCGTTTTCATACAGTCATATCTGGACAAACTGGTGTGGAATTTGTATGAAGTGTACCGAGAAAATCACAGTAAATATGTTTTTGGAGAAAAGCAAAGTCTTTTCATTATGCAAGTGCATAAAATGTCATCTATACAAACAGAAATATCCTGTTTGTTTGCCGAATTTCCTGTAGCATTCTCCCTAGAAAATATGAATGTGTAGAGCTGGTGTCTCCATGTGGAATCAATTAGTGATTCCAAGCACAAAATTAAATGTTCCCTGAAAAAAACATTCAAAACAATAAAGTCCGTGGAAAATATCAGGAATACACAAACACAGGGGCTGTAGCAATATCTGGGATTGAGATAGCCAAAAGAAAACCGGATATTTCTTGTTACATCCAATCATATCCGGTCAACTGGTGTGGAATTCGTATAAAATGGACGGAGATATTTACAGTAAAAATGGTTTTGGAGAAAAGCAAAGTCTTTTCGTTAGGCAAGTGCATAAAATGTCATCTATACAAACAGAAATGTCATGTTTGTTTGTCGCAGTTCCTCTAGCTTTCTCCCTAGAAAATACGAATATGTAGAGCTGCTGTCTCCATGTGGAACCTATTAGTGTTTCCAAGCTCAAAATTAAATGTTCTCTGATAAAAAGCATTCAAAACCATAAAGTTCGTGATAATATCAGGAATCCACAAACACAGAGGATGTAGCAATATCTGGGATTTTGTTAGCCAAAAAACCCCGGATATTTCCGTTTTCATACAGTCATATCTGGACAAACTGGTGTGGAATTTGTATGAAGTGTACCGAGAAAATCACAGTAAATATGTTTTTGGAGAAAAGCAAAGTCTTTTCGTTATGCAAGTGCATAAAATGTCATCTATACAAACAGAAATATCCTGTTTGTTTGCCGAATTTCCTGTAGCATTCTCCCTAGAAAATATGAATGTGTAGAGCTGGTGTCTCCATGTGGAATCAATTAGTGATTCCAAGCACAAAATTAAATGTTCCCTGAAAAGAACATTCAAAACAATAAAGTCCGTGGAAAATATCAGGAATACTCAAAGACAGGGGCTGTAGCAATATCTGGGATTGAGTTAGCCAAAAGAAAACCGGATATTTCCTGTTACATCCAATCATATCCGGTCAACTGGTGTGGAATTCGTATAAAATGGACGGAGATATTTACAGTAAAAATGGTTTTGGAGAAAAGCAAAGTCTTTTCGTTAGGCAAGTGCATAAAATGTCATCTATACAAACAGAATTATCATGTTTGTTTTTCGCAGTTCCTCTAGCTTTCTCCCTAGAAAATATGAATGTGTAGAGCTGCTGTCTCCATGTGGAACCTATTAGTGTTTCCAAGCTCAAAATTAAATGTTCTCTGATAAAAAGCATTCAAAACAATAAAGTTCGTGATAATATCAGGAATCCACAAACACAGAGGATGTAGCAATATCTGGGATTTAGTTAGCCAAAAAAAACCCGGATATTTCCGTTTACATCCAGTCATATCTGGACAAACTGGTGTGGAATTCGTATGAAGTGTACCGAGAAAATCACAGTAAATATGGTTTTGGAGAATAGCAAAGTCTTTTCGTTAGGCAAGTGCATAAAATGTCATCTATACAAACAGAATTATCATGTTTGTTTGTCACAGTTCCTCTAGCTTTCTCCCTAGAAAATACGAATGTGTAGAGCTGGTGTCACCACGTGGAACCAATTAGTGATTCAAAGCACTAAATTAAATGTTCCCTGATAAAAAACATTCAAAATAATAAAGCCCATGGAAAATATCAGGAATACACAAACACAGAGGCTGTAGCAATATCTGGGATTGAGTTAGCCAAAACAAAATCGGATATTTCCAGTTACATCCAATCATATCCGGTCAACTGGTGTGGAATTCGTATAAAATGGACCGAGATATTTACAGTAAAAATGGTTTTGGAGAAAAGCAAAGTCTTTTCGTTCGGCAACTGCATAAATTGTTCTCGATACAAACAGAAATACCATGTTTGTATGCCGCAGTTCCTCTAGCTTTCTCACTAGAAAATACGAATGTGTAGAGCTGGTGTCTCCATGTGGAACCAATTAGTGTTTTACGGTACAAAATTAAATGTTCCCTGATAAAAACATTCAAAACAATAAAGTCCATCGATAATATCCAGAAAACACAAACACAGAGGCTTTCACAATATTTCGGATTGAGTTTGCAAAAACACACCCGGATATTTCTGTTTACATCCAGTCATATCCAGACAAACTGGAGTGTAATTCGTATGCAATGGACCGAGAAAATCACAGTACACATGGTTTTGGAGAAAAGCAAAGTCTTTTCGTTAGGCAAGTGCATAAAATGTCATCTATACAAACAGAAATATCATGTTTGTTTGCCAAAGTTCCTCTAGCTTTCTCCCTAGAAAATACGAATGTGTAGAGCTGGTGTCTCCATGTGGAAACAATTAGTGTTTGCAAGCTCAAAATTAAATGTTCCCTGGTAAAAAACATTCAAAACAAAAATCTGTGGATAATGTCAAGAATACACAAACACAGAGTTGGTAACAATATCTGGGATTGAGTTAGCCAAAACACAAGTGGATATTTCCGGTTTCATCAAGTCATATCCGGACAAACTGGTGTGGAATTCGTATGCAATGGACCGAGAAAATCACAGTAAAAATGGTTTTGGAGAAAAGCAAAGTCTTTTCGTTAGGCAAGTGCATAAAATGTCATTTATACAAACAGAAATATCATGTTTGTTTGCCGCAGTTCCTCTGGAAGTCTCCATAGAAAATATGAATGTGTAGAGCTGGTGTCACCATGATGAACCAATTAGTGTTTCTATGGTACAAAATTAAATATTCCCTGATAAAAATATTCAAAACAATAAAGTCCATCAATAATATCTAGAAAAAACAAACACAGAGGCTTTCAGAATATTTGGGATTGAGTTAGCCAAAATACTACCGGATATTTGTGTTTACATCCAGTCATATCCGTACAAAGTGGTGTGGAATTCATATGCAATGAACCAAAAAAATCACAGAAAAATGGTTTTGGAGAAAAGCAAAGTCTTTTCATTAGGCAAGTGCATAAAATGTCATCTATACAAACAGAAATATCATGTTTGTTTGCCGCAGTTCTTCTAGATTTCTCCCTAGAAAATAGGAATATGTAGAGCTGGTGTCTCCATGTGGAACCAATTAGTGAATCTACAGTACAAAATTAAATGTTCCCTGATAAAAATATTCAAAACAATAAAGTCCATCGACAATATCCAGAAAACACAAACACAGAGGCTTTCACAATATTTCAGATAGAGTTAGCCAAAACACAACCGTATATTTCTGTTTTCATCCAGTCATATCCGGAAAAACTAGTGTGGAATCATATGCAATGACTGAGATATTCACAGTAAAAATGGTTTTGGAGAAAAGCAAAGTCTTTTCGTTAGGCAAGTGCATAAAATGTCATCTATACAAACAGAAATATCATGTTTGTTTACCGCAGTTCCTCTAATTTTCTCCCTAGAAAATACGAATGTGTAGAGCTCGTGTCTCCATGTGGAACCAAGTAGTGTTTCACAGCACAAAATTAAATTTTCCCTGATAAAGAACATTCAAAGCAATAAAGGCTGTGGATAATATAAGGGATACACAAACACTGAGGTGGTAACAATATCTGGGATTGAGTTAGCCAAAACACAACCAGATATTTCCGGTTTCATCCACTCATATCCGGACAAAGTGGTGTGGAATTCGTATGCAATGGACCGAGATATTCACAGTAAAAATGGTTTTGGAGAAAAGCAAAGCCTTTTCATTAGGCAAGTGCATAAAATGTCATCTATCAAAAACAGAAATATCATGTTTGGTTGCCGCAGTTCCTCTAGTTTCTCCCTAGAAAATACGAATGTGTAGAGCTGGTGTCTCCATGTGGAACCAATTAGTGTTTCACAGCACAAAATTAAATGTTCCCTGATAAAGAACATTCGGAGCAATAAAGTCTGTGGATAATATCAGGAATACACAAATACAGAGGATGTAGCAATATTTCAGATTCAGTTAGCCAAAGATGACCAGATATTTCTGGTTTCATCCAGTAATATCCAGACAAACTGGTGTGGAATTTATATGCAATGGACCATGAAAATCACAGTAAAAATGGTTTTGGAGAAAAGCAAAGCCTTTTCGTTACGCAAGTGCATAAAATGTCATCTATACAAACAGAAATATCATGTTTGTTTGCCACAGTTCCTCTAGTTTCTCCCTAGAAAATACGAATGTGTAGAGATGGTGTCCCTATGTGGAACCAAATATTGTTTCAAGGGTACAAAATTAAATGTTCCCTGATAAAAAACATTCAAAACAATAAAGTCCGTTGATACTATCAGGACAACAGAAACACAGAGGCTGTAGCAATATCTGGGATTGAGTTAGCCAAAACAAACCAGATATTTCAGGTTTCATGCAGTCATATCCGGACAAAGTTGTGTGGAATTGATATGCAATGGACCGAAAAAATAACAGTAAAAATGGTTTTGGAGAAAAGCAAAGCCTTTTCGTTACGCAAGTGCATAAAATGTCACCTATACAAACAGAAATATCATGTTTGTTTGTCGCAGTTCCTCTAGCTTTCTCCCTAGAAAATATGAATGTGTAGAGCTGCTGTCTCCATGTGGAACCTATTAGTGTTTCCAAGCTCAAAATTAAATGTTCTCTGATAAAAAGCATTCAAAACAATAAAGTTCGTGATAATATCAGGAATCCACAAACACAGAGGATGTAGCAATATCTGGGATTTAGTTAGCCAAAAAAAACCCGGATATTTCCGTTTACATCCAGTCATATCTGGACAAACTGGTGTGGAATTCGTATGAAGTGTACCGAGAAAATCACAGTAAATATGGTTTTGGAGAATAGCAAAGTCTTTTCGTTAGGCAAGTGCATAAAATGTCATCTATACAAACAGAATTATCATGTTTGTTTGTCACAGTTCCTCTAGCTTTCTCCCTAGAAAATACGAATGTGTAGAGCTGGTGTCACCACGTGGAACCAATTAGTGATTCAAAGCACTAAATTAAATGTTCCCTGATAAAAAACATTCAAAACAATAAAGCCCATGGAAAATATCAGGAATACACAAACACAGAGGCTGTAGGAACATCTGGGATTGAGTTAGCCAAAACAAAATCGGATATTTCTAGTTACATCCAATCATATCCGGTCAACTGGTGTGGAATTCGTATAAAATGGACCGAGATATTTACAGTAAAAATGGTTTTGGAGAAAAGCAAAGTCTTTTCATTCGGCAACTGCATAAATTGTTTTCGATACAAACAGAAATACCATGTTTGTATGCCGCAGTTCCTCTAGCTTTCTCACTAGAAAATACGAATGTGTAGAGCTGGTGTCTCCATGTGGAACCAATTAGTGTTTTACGGTACAAAATTAAATGTTCCCTGATAAAAACATTCAAAACAATAAAGTCCATCGATAATATCCAGAAAACACAAACACAGAGGCTTTCACAATATTTCGGATTGAGTTTGCAAAAACACACCCGGATATTTCTGTTTACATCCAGTCATATCCAGACAAACTGGAGTGCAATTCGTATGCAATGGACCGAGAAAATCACAGTACACATGGTTTTGGAGAAAAGCAAAGTATTTTCTTTGGCAAGTGCTTAAAATGTCATCTGGACATACAGAAATATCATGTTTGTTTGCCAAAGTTCCTCTAGCTTTCTCCCTAGAAAATATGAATGTGTAGAGCTGGTGTCTCCATGTGGAAACAATTAGTGTTTGCAAGCTCAAAATTAAATGTTCCCTGGTAAAAAACATTGAAAACAAAAATCTGTGGATAATGTCAAGAATACACAAACACAGAGTTGGTAACAATATCTGGGATTGAGTTAGCCAAAACACATGTGGATATTTCCGGTTTCATCAAGTCATATCCGGACAAACTGGTGTGGAATTCGTATGCAATGGACCGAGAAAATCACAGTAAAAATGGTTTTGGAGAAAAGCAAAGTCTTTTCATTAGGCAAGTGCATAAAATGTCATTTATACAAACAGAAATATCATGTTTGTTTGCCGCAGTTCCTCTGGAAGTCTCCGTAGAAAATATGAATGTGTAGAGCTGGTGTCACCATGATGAACCAATTAGTGTTTCTACGGTACAAAATTAAATATTCCCTGATAAAAATATTCAAAACAATAAAGTCCATCAATAATATCTAGAAAAAACAAACACAGAGGCTTTCAGAATATTTGGGATTGAGTTAGCCAAAATACTACTGGATATTTCTGTTTACATCCAGTCATATCCGGACAAAGTGGTGTGGAATTCATATGCAATGAACCAAAAAAATCACAGAAAAAATGGTTTTGGAGAAAAGCAAAGTCTCTTCATTAGGCAAGTGCATAAAATGTCATCTATACAAACAGAAATATCATGTTTGTTTGCCGCAGTTCCTCTAGATTTCTCCCTAGAAAATAGGAATATGTAGAGCTGGTGTCTCCATGTGGAACCAATTAGTGAATCTACAGTACAAAATTAAATGTTCCCTGATAAAAATATTCAAAACAATAAAGTCCATCGACAATATCCAGAAAACACAAACACAGAGGCTTTCACAATATTTCAGATAGAGTTAGCCAAAACACAACCGTATGTTTCTGTTTTCATCCAGTCATATCCGGAAAAACTAGTGTGGAATCATATGCAATGGTCTGAGATATTCACAGTAAAAATGGTTTTTGAGAAAAGCAAAGTCTTTTTGTAAGGAAAGTGCATAAAATGTCATCTATACAAACAGAAATATCATGTTTCTTTGCCGCAGTTCCTCGAGCTTTCTCTCTAGAAAATACGAATGTGTAGAGCTGGTGTCTCCATGTAGAACCAATTAGTGTTTCACAGCCCAAAATTAAATGTCCCCTGATAAAGAACATTCAAAACAAAAAAGTCTTGGATAATATCAGGAATACACAAACACAGAGGCGGTAACATTATCTGGGATTTAGTTAGACAAAAAAACCCCGGATATTTCTGAATTCATCTAGTCATATCCGTACAAACCTATGTGGAATTCGTATGCAATGGACCAAGATATTCACAGTAAAAATGGTTTTGGGGAAAAGCAAAGTCTTTTCGTTGGACAAGTGCATAAAAAGTCATCTATACAAAGAGAAATATCATGTTTGCTTGGCGCAGTTCCTCAAGCTTTCTCCATAGAAAATACGAATGTGTACAGCTGGTGTCCCCATGTGAAAACAATTAGTGATTCCAAGCACAAAATTACATGTTCCCTGATAAAAAACATTCAAAAAAATAAAGTCCTTGGATAATATCAGGAATACACAAATACATAGGATGTAGCAATATTTCAGATTCAGTTAGCCAAAAGACAACCAGATATTTCTGGTTTCATCCAGTAATATCCGGACAAACTGGTGTGGAATTCATATGCAATGGACCATGAAAATCACAGTAAAAATGGTTTTGGAGAAAAGCAAAGCCTTTTCGTTACGCAAGTGCATAAAATGTCATCTATACAAACAGAAATATCATGTTTGTTTGCCACAGTTCCTCTAGTTTCTCCCTAGAAAATACGAATGTGTAGAGATGGTGTCCCCATGTGGAACCAATTATTGTTTCAAGGGTACAAAATTAAATGTTCCCTGATAAAAAACATTCAAAACAAAAGTCCATTGATAATATCAGCAAAACAGAAACACAGAGGCTGTAGCAATATCTGGGATTGAGTTAGCCAAAACAAACCAGATATTTCTGGTTTCATGCAGTCATATCCGGACAATGTTGTGTGGAATTCGTATGCAATGGACCGAGAAAATCACAGTAAAAATGGTTTTGGAGAAAAGCAAAGCCTTTTCGTTACGCAAGTGCATAAAATGTCATCTATACAAACAGAAATATCATGTTTGTTTGCCGCAGTTCCTCAAGCTTTCTCCCTAGAATATACGAATGTGTAGAGCTGGTGTCTCCATGTGGAACCAGGTAGTGTTTCACAGCACAAAATTAAATTTTCCCTGATAAAGAACATTCAAAGCAATAAAGGCTGTGGATAATATAAGGGATACACAAACACTGAGGTGGTAACAATATCTGGGATTGAGTTAGCCAAAACACAACCAGATATTTCCGGTTTCATCCACTCATATCCGGACAAAGTGGTGTGGAATTCGTATGCAATGGACCGAGATATTCACAGTAAAAATGGTTTTGGAGAAAAGCAAAGTCTTTTCATTAGGCAAGTGCATAAAATGTCATCTATCAAAAACAGAAATATCATGTTTGGTTGCCGCAGTTCCTCTAGTTTCTCCCTAGAAAATACAAATGTGTAGAGCTGGTGTCTCCATGTGGAACCAATTAGTGTTTCACAGCACAAAATTAAATGTTCCCTGATAAAGAACATTCAGAGCAATAAAGTCTGTGGATAATATCAGGAATACACAAATACAGAGGATGTAGCAATATTTCAGATTCAGTTAGCCAAAAGATGACCAGATATTTCTGGTTTCATCCAGTAATATCCAGACAAACTGGTGTGGAATTTATATGCAATGGACCATGAAAATCACAGTAAAAATGGTTTTGGAGAAAAGCAAAGCCTTTTCGTTACGCAAGTGCATAAAATGTCATCTATACAAACAGAAATATCATGTTTGTTTGCCACAGTTCCTCTAGTTTCTCCCTAGAAAATACGAATGTGTAGAGATGGTGTCCCCATGTGGAACCAAATATTGTTTCAAGGGTACAAAATTAAATGTTCCCTGATAAAAAACATTCAAAACAATAAAGTCCGTTGATACTATCAGGACAACAGAAACACAGAGGCTGTAGCAATATCTGGGATTGAGTTAGCCAAAACAAACCAGATATTTCAGGTTTCATGCAGTCATATCCGGACAAAGTTGTGTGGAATTGATATGCAATGGACCGAAAAAATAACAGTAAAAATGGTTTTGGAGAAAAGCAAAGTCTTTTCGTTAGGCAAGTGCATAAAATGTCATCTATAGAAACAGAAATATCATGTTTGTTTGTCGCAGTTCCTCTAGCTTTCTCCCTAGAAAATACGAATGTGTAGAGCTGCTGTCTCCATGTGGAACCTATTAGTGTTTCCAAGCTCAAAATTAAATGTTCTCTGATAAAAAGCATTCAAAACAATAAAGTTCGTGATAATATCAGGAATCCACAAACACAGAGGATGTAGCAATATCTGGGATTTAGTTAGCCAAAAAAAACCCGGATATTTCCGTTTACATCCAGTCATATCTGGACAAACTGGTGTGGAATTCGTATGAAGTGTACCGAGAAAATCACAGTAAATATGGTTTTGGAGAATAGCAAAGTCTTTTCGTTAGGCAAGTGCATAAAATGTCATCTATACAAACAGAATTATCATGTTTGTTTGTCACAGTTCCTCTAGCTTTCTCCCTAGAAAATACGAATGTGTAGAGCTGGTGTCACCACGTGGAACCAATTAGTGATTCAAAGCACTAAATTAAATGTTCCCTGATAAAAAACATTCAAAACAATAAAGCCCATGGAAAATATCAGGAATACACAAACACAGAGGCTGTAGGAACATCTGGGATTGAGTTAGCCAAAACAAAATCGGATATTTCTAGTTACATCCAATCATATCCGGTCAACTGGTGTGGAATTCGTATAAAATGGACCGAGATATTTACAGTAAAAATGGTTTTGGAGAAAAGCAAAGTCTTTTCATTCGGCAACTGCATAAATTGTTTTCGATACAAACAGAAATACCATGTTTGTATGCCGCAGTTCCTCTAGCTTTCTCACTAGAAAATACGAATGTGTAGAGCTGGTGTCTCCATGTGGAACCAATTAGTGTTTTACGGTACAAAATTAAATGTTCCCTGATAAAAACATTCAAAACAATAAAGTCCATCGATAATATCCAGAAAACACAAACACAGAGGCTTTCACAATATTTCGGATTGAGTTTGCAAAAACACACCCGGATATTTCTGTTTACATCCAGTCATATCCAGACAAACTGGAGTGTAATTCGTATGCAATGGACCGAGAAAATCACAGTACACATGGTTTTGGAGAAAAGCAAAGTCTTTTCGTTAGGCAAGTGCATAAAATGTCATCTATACAAACAGAAATATCATGTTTGTTTGCCAAAGTTCCTCTAGCTTTCTCCCTAGAAAATACGAATGTGTAGAGCTGGTGTCTCCATGTGGAAACAATTAGTGTTTGCAAGCTCAAAATTAAATGTTCCCTGGTAAAAAACATTCAAAACAAAAATCTGTGGATAATGTCAAGAATACACAAACACAGAGTTGGTAACAATATCTGGGATTGAGTTAGCCAAAACACAAGTGGATATTTCCGGTTTCATCAAGTCATATCCGGACAAACTGGTGTGGAATTCGTATGCAATGGACCGAGAAAATCACAGTAAAAATGGTTTTGGAGAAAAGCAAAGTCTTTTCGTTAGGCAAGTGCATAAAATGTCATTTATACAAACAGAAATATCATGTTTGTTTGCCGCAGTTCCTCTGGAAGTCTCCGTAGAAAATATGAATGTGTAGAGCTGGTGTCACCATGATGAACCAATTAGTGTTTCTATGGTACAAAATTAAATATTCCCTGATAAAAATATTCAAAACAATAAAGTCCATCAATAATATCTAGAAAAAACAAACACAGAGGCTTTCAGAATATTTGGGATTGAGTTAGCCAAAATACTACCGGATATTTGTGTTTACATCCAGTCATATCCGTACAAAGTGGTGTGGAATTCATATGCAATGAACCAAAAAAATCACAGAAAAATGGTTTTGGAGAAAAGCAAAGTCTTTTCATTAGGCAAGTGCATAAAATGTCATCTATACAAACAGAAATATCATGTTTGTTTGCCGCAGTTCTTCTAGATTTCTCCCTAGAAAATAGGAATATGTAGAGCTGGTGTCTCCATGTGGAACCAATTAGTGAATCTACAGTACAAAATTAAATGTTCCCTGATAAAAATATTCAAAACAATAAAGTCCATCGACAATATCCAGAAAACACAAACACAGAGGCTTTCACAATATTTCAGATAGAGTTAGCCAAAACACAACCGTATATTTCTGTTTTCATCCAGTCATATCCGGAAAAACTAGTGTGGAATCATATGCAATGACTGAGATATTCACAGTAAAAATGGTTTTGGAGAAAAGCAAAGTCTTTTCGTTAGGCAAGTGCATAAAATGTCATCTATACAAACAGAAATATCATGTTTGTTTACCGCAGTTCCTCTAATTTTCTCCCTAGAAAATATGAATGTGTAGAGCTGGTGTCTCCATGTGGAACCAAGTAGATTTTCACAGCACAAAATTAAATTTTCCCTGATAAAGAACATTCAAAGCAATAAAGGCTGTGGATAATATAAGGGATACACAAACAATGAGGTGGTAACAATATCTGGGATTGAGTTAGCCAAAACACAACCAGATATTTCCGGTTTCATCCACTCATATCCGGACAAAGTGGTGTGGAATTCGTATGCAATGGACCGAGATATTCACAGTAAAAATGGTTTTGGAGAAAAGCAAAGTCTTTTCATTAGGCAAGTGCATAAAATGTCATCTATCAAAAACAGAAATATCATGTTTGGTTGCCGCAGTTCCTCTAGTTTCTCCCTAGAAAATATGAATGTGTAGAGCTGGTGTCTCCATGTGGAACCAATTAGTGTTTCACAGCACAAAATTAAATGTTCCCTGATAAAGAACATTCGGAGCAATAAAGTCTGTGGATAATATCAGGAATACACAAATACAGAGGATGTAGCAATATTTCAGATTCAGTTAGCCAAAAGATGACCAGATATTTCTGGTTTCATGCAGTAATATCCAGACAAACTGGTGTGGAATTTATATGCAATGGACCATGAAAATCACAGTAAAAATGGTTTTGGAGAAAAGCAAAGCCTTTTCGTTACGCAAGTGCATAAAATGTCATCTATACAAACAGAAATATCATGTTTGTTTGCCACAGTTCCTCTAGTTTCTCCCTAGAAAATACGAATGTGTAGAGATGGTGTCCCCATGTGGAACCAAATATTGTTTCAAGGGTACAAAATTAAATGTTCCCTGATAAAAAACATTCAAAACAATAAAGTCCGTTGATACTATCAGGACAACAGAAACACAGAGGCTGTAGCAATATCTGGGATTGAGTTAGCCAAAACAAACCAGATATTTCAGGTTTCATGCAGTCATATCCGGACAAAGTTGTGTGGAATTGATATGCAATGGACCGAAAAAATAACAGTAAAAATGGTTTTGGAGAAAAGCAAAGTCTTTTCGTTAGGCAAGTGCATAAAATGTCATCTATAGAAACAGAAATATCATGTTTGTTTGTCGCAGTTCCTCTAGCTTTCTCCCTAGAAAATATGAATGTGTAGAGCTGCTGTCTCCATGTGGAACCTATTAGTGTTTCCAAGCTCAAAATTAAATGTTCTCTGATAAAAAGCATTCAAAACAATAAAGTTCGTGATAATATCAGGAATCCACAAACACAGAGGATGTAGCAATATCTGGGATTTAGTTAGCCAAAAAAAACCCGGATATTTCCGTTTACATCCAGTCATATCTGGACAAACTGGTGTGGAATTCGTATGAAGTGTACCAAGAAAATCACAGTAAATATGGTTTTGGAGAATAGCAAAGTCTTTTCGTTAGGCAAGTGCATAAAATGTCATCTATACAAACAGAATTATCATGTTTGTTTGTCACAGTTCCTCTAGCTTTCTCCCTAGAAAATACGAATGTGTAGAGCTGGTGTCACCACGTGGAACCAATTAGTGATTCAAAGCACTAAATTAAATGTTCCCTGATAAAAAACATTCAAAATAATAAAGCCCATGGAAAATATCAGGAATACACAAACACAGAGGCTGTAGCAATATCTGGGATTGAGTTAGCCAAAACAAAATCGGATATTTCCAGTTACATCCAATCATATCCGGTCAACTGGTGTGGAATTCGTATAAAATGGACCGAGATATTTACAGTAAAAATGGTTTTGGAGAAAAGCAAAGTCTTTTCGTTCGGCAACTGCATAAATTGTTTTCGATACAAACAGAAATACCATGTTTGTATGCCGCAGTTCCTCTAGCTTTCTCACTAGAAAATACGAATGTGTAGAGCTGGTGTCTCCATGTGGAACCAATTAGTGTTTTACGGTACAAAATTAAATGTTCCCTGATAAAAACATTCAAAACAATAAAGTCCATCGATAATATCCAGAAAACACAAACACAGAGGCTTTCACAATATTTCGGGTTGAGTTTGCAAAAACACACCCGGATATTTCTGTTTACATCCAGTCATATCCAGACAAACTGGAGTGTAATTCGTATGCAATGGACCGAGAAAATCACAGTACACATGGTTTTGGAGAAAAGCAAAGTATTTTCCTTAGGCAAGTGCTTAAAATGTCATCTGGACATACAGAAATATCATGTTTGTTTGCCAAAGTTCCTCTAGCTTTCTCCCTAGAAAATACGAATGTGTAGAGCTGGTGTCTCCATGTGGAAACAATTAGTGTTTGCAAGCTCAAAATTAAATGTTCCCTGGTAAAAAAAATTCAAAAAAAAAATCTGTGGATAATGTCAAGAATACACAAACACAGAGTTGGTAACAATATCTGGGATTGAGTTAGCCAAAACACAAGTGGATATTTCCGGTTTCATCAAGTCATATCCGGACAAACTGGTGTGGAATTCGTATGCAATGGACCGAGAAAATCACAGTAAAAATGGTTTTGGAGAAAAGCAAAGTCTTTTCGTTAGGCAAGTGCATAAAATGTCATCTATACAAACAGAAATATCATGTTTGTTTGCCGCAGTTCCTCTGGAAGTCTCCGTAGAAAATATGAATGTGTAGAGCTGGTGTTACCATGATGAACCAATTAGTGTTTCTATGGTACAAAATTAAATATTCCCTGATAAAAATATTCAAAACAATAAAGTCCATCAATAATATCTAGAAAAAACAAACACAGAGGCTTTCAGAATATTTGGGATTGAGTTAGCCAAAATACTACCGGATATTTCTGTTTACATCCAGTCATATCCGGACAAAGTGGTGTGGAATTCATATGCAATGAACCAAAAAAATCACAGAAAAAATGGTTTTGGAGAAAAGCAAAGTCTCTTCATTAGGCAAGTGCATAAAATGTCATCTATACAAACAGAAATATCATGTTTGTTTGCCGCAGTTCCTCTAGATTTCTCCCTAGAAAATAGAAATATGTAGAGCTGGTGTCTCCATGTGGAACCAATTAGTGAATCTACAGTACAAAATTAAATGTTCCCTGATAAAAATATTCAAAACAATAAAGTCCAACGACAATATCCAGAAAACACAAACACAGAGGCTTTCACAATATTTCAGATAGAGTTAGCCAAAACACAACCTTATGTTTCTGTTTTCATCCAGTCATATCCGGAAAAACTAGTGTGGAATCATATGCAATGGTCTGAGATATTCACAGTAAAAATGGTTTTTGAGAAAAGCAAAGTCTTTTTGTAAGGAAAGTGCATAAAATGTCATCTATACAAACAGAAATATCATGTTTCTTTGCCGCAGTTCCTCGAGCTTTCTCCCTAGAAAATACGAATGTGTAGAGCTGGTGTCTCCATGTAGAACCAATTAGTGTTTCACAGCCCAAAATTAAATGTCCCCTGATAAAGAACATTCAAAACAAAAAAGTCTTGGATAATATCAGGAATACACAAACACAGAGGCGGTAACATTATCTGGGATTTAGTTAGACAAAAATCCCCGGATATTTCTGAATTCATCTAGTCATATCCGTACAAACCTATGTGGAATTCGTATGCAATGGACCAAGATATTCACAGTAAAAATGGTTTTGGAGAAAAGCAAAGTCTTTTTGTTGGACAAGTGCATAAAAAGTCATCTATACAAAGAGAAATATCATGTTTGCTTGGCGCAGTTCCTCAAGCTTTCTCCATAGAAAATACGAATGTGTACAGCTGGTGTCCCCATGTGAAAACAATTAGTGATTCCAAGCACAAAATTAAATGTTCCCTGATAAAAAATATTCAAAAAAATAAAGTCCTTGGATAATATCAGGAATACACAAATACATAGGATGTAGCAATATTTCAGATTCAGTTAGCCAAAAGACAACCAGATATTTCTGGTTTCATCCAGTAATATCCGGACAAACTGGTGTGGAATTCATATGCAATGGGCCGAGAAAATCACAGTAAAAATGGTTTTGGAGAAAAGCAAAGCCTTTTCGTTACGCAAGTGCATAAAATGTCATCTATACAAACAGAAATATCATGTTTGTTTGCCACAGATCCTCTAGTTTCTCCCTAGAAAATAGGAATGTGTAGAGATGGTGTCCCCATGTGGAACCAATTATTGTTTCAAGGGTACAAAATTAAATGTTCCCTGATAAAAAACATTCAAAACAAAAGTCCATTGATAATATCAGCAAAACAGAAACACAGAGGCTGTAGCAATATCTGGGATTGAGTTAGCCAAAACAAACCAGATATTTCTGGTTTCATGCAGTCATATCCGGACAATGTTGTGTGGAATTCGTATGCAATGGACCGAGAAAATCACAGTAAAAATGGTTTTGGAGAAAAGCAAAGCCTTTTCGTTACGCAAGTGCATAAAATGTCACCTATACAAACAGAAATATCATGTTTGTTTGCCGCAGTTCCTCAAGCTTTCTCCCTAGAATATACGAATGTGTAGAGCTGGTGTCTCCATGTGAAAACAATTAGTATTTCACAGCACAAAATTAAATGTTCCCTCAAAAAAAACATTCAAAAAAATAAAGTCCGTGGATAATATCAGGAATACACAAACACAGATGCTGTAGCAATATTTCAGATTGAGTTAGCCAAAAGACGACCAGATATTTCTGGTTTCATCCAGTCATATCCGGACAAACTAGTGTGGAATTCATATGCAGTGGACCAAGAAAATCACAGTAAAAATTGTTTTGGAGAAAAGTAAAGTCTTTTCGTGAGGCAACTGCATAAAATGTCATCTATACAAACAGAAATATCATGTTTGTTTGCCGCAGTTCCTCTAGTTTTCTCCCTAGAAAATACGAATGTGTAGAGCTGGTGTCTCCATGTGGAACCAAGTAGTGTTTCACAGCACAAAATTAAATTTTCCCTGATAAAGAACATTCAAAGCAATAAAGGCTGTGGATAATATAAGGGATACACAAACACTGAGGTGGTAACAATATCTGGGATTGAGTTAGCCAAAACACAACCAGATATTTCCGGTTTCATCCACTCATATCCGGACAAAGTGGTGTGGAATTCGTATGCAATGGACCGAGATATTCACAGTACAAATGGTTTTGGAGAAAAGCAAAGTCTTTTCATTAGGCAAGTGCATAAAATGTCATCTATCAAAAACAGAAATATCATGTTTGGTTGCCGCAGTTCCTCTAGTTTCTCCCTAGAAAATACGAATGTGTATAGCTGGTGTCTCCATGTGGAACCAATTAGTGTTTCACAGCACAAAATTAAATGTTCCCTGATAAAGAACATTCAGAGCAATAAAGTCTGTGGATAATATCAGGAATACACAAATACAGAGGATGTAGCAATATTTCAGATTCAGTTAGCCAAAAGACAACCAGATATTTCTGGTTTCATCCAGTAATATCCGGACAAACTGGTGTGGAATTCATATGCAATGGACCATGAAAATCACAGTAAAAATGGTTTTGGAGAAAAGCAAAGCCTTTTCGTTACGCAAGTGCATAAAATGTCATCTATACAAACAGAAATATCATGTTTGTTTGCCGCAGTTCCTCTAGATTTCTCCCTAGAAAATAGGAATATGTAGAGCTGGTGTCTCCATGTGGAACCAATTAGTGAATCTACAGTACAAAATTAAATGTTCCCTGATAAAAATATTCAAAACAATAAAGTCCATCGACAATATCCAAAAACACAAACACAGAGGCTTTCACAATATTTCAGATAGAGTTAGCCAAAACACAACCGTATATTTCTGTTTTCATCCAGTCATATCCGGAAAAACTAGTGTGGAATCATATGCAATGGTCTGAGATATTCACAGTAAAAATGGTTTTTGAGAAAAGCAAAGTCTTTTTGTAAGGAAAGTGCATAAAATGTCATCTATACAAACAGAAAATCATGTTTCTTTGCCGCAGTTCCTCGAGCTTTCTCCCTAGAAAATACGAATGTGTAGAGCTGGTGTCTCCATGTAGAACCAATTAGTGTTTCACAGCACAAAATTAAATGTTCCCTGATAAAGAACATTCAAAACAAAAAAGTCTTGGATAATATCAGGAATACACAAACACAGAGGCGGTAACATTATCTGGGATTTAGTTAGACAAAAAAACCCCGGATATTTCTGAATTCATCTAGTCATATCCGTACAAACCTATGTGGAATTCGTATGCAATGGACCAAGATATTCACAGTAAAAATGGTTTTGGGGAAAAGCAAAGTCTTTTTGTTGGACAAGTGCATAAAAAGTCATCTATACAAAGAGAAATATCATGTTTGCTTGCCGCAGTTCCTCAAGCTTTCTCCGTAGAAAATACGAATGTGTAGAGCTGGTGTCTCCATGTGAAAACAATTAGTGATTCCAAGCACAAAATTAAATGTTCCCTGATAAAGAACATTCAGAGCAATAAAGTCTGTGGATAATATCAGGAATACACAAATACAGAGGATGTAGCAATATTTCAGATTCAGTTAGCCAAAAGATGACCAGATATTTCTGGTTTCATCCAGTAATATCCAGACAAACTGGTGTGGAATTTATATGCAATGGACCATGAAAATCACAGTAAAAATGGTTTTGGAGAAAAGCAAAGCCTTTTCGTTACGCAAGTGCATAAAATGTCATCTATACAAACAGAAATATCATGTTTGTTTGCCACAGTTCCTCTAGTTTCTCCCTAGAAAATACGAATGTGTAGAGATGGTGTCCCCATGTGGAACCAAATATTGTTTCAAGGGTACAAAATTAAATGTTCCCTGATAAAAAACATTCAAAACAATAAAGTCCGTTGATACTATCAGGACAACAGAAACACAGAGGCTGTAGCAATATCTGGGATTGAGTTAGCCAAAACAAACCAGATATTTCAGGTTTCATGCAGTCATATCCGGACAAAGTTGTGTGGAATTGATATGCAATGGACCGAAAAAATAACAGTAAAAATGGTTTTGGAGAAAAGCAAAGTCTTTTCGTTAGGCAAGTGCATAAAATGTCATCTATAGAAACAGAAATATCATGTTTGTTTGTCGCAGTTCCTCTAGCTTTCTCCCTAGAAAATACGAATGTGTAGAGCTGCTGTCTCCATGTGGAACCTATTAGTGTTTCCAAGCTCAAAATTAAATGTTCTCTGATAAAAAGCATTCAAAACAATAAAGTTCGTGATAATATCAGGAATCCACAAACACAGAGGATGTAGCAATATCTGGGATTTAGTTAGCCAAAAAAAACCCGGATATTTCCGTTACATCCAGTCATATCTGGACAAACTGGTGTGGAATTCGTATGAAGTGTACCGAGAAAATCACAGTAAATATGGTTTTGGAGAATAGCAAAGTCTTTTCGTTAGGCAAGTGCATAAAATGTCATCTATACAAACAGAATTATCATGTTTGTTTGTCACAGTTCCTCTAGCTTTCTCCCTAGAAAATACGAATGTGTAGAGCTGGTGTCACCACGTGGAACCAATTAGTGATTCAAAGCACTAAATTAAATGTTCCCTGATAAAAAACATTCAAAACAATAAAGCCCATGGAAAATATCAGGAATACACAAACACAGAGGCTGTAGCAATATCTGGGATTGAGTTAGCCAAAACAAAATCGGATATTTCCAGTTACATCCAATCATATCCGGTCAACTGGTGTGGAATTCGTATAAAATGGACCGAGATATTTACAGTAAAAATGGTTTTGGAGAAAAGCAAAGTCTTTTCGTTCGGCAACTGCATAAATTGTTCTCGATACAAACAGAAATACCATGTTTGTATGCCGCAGTTCCTCTAGCTTTCTCACTAGAAAATACGAATGTGTAGAGCTGGTGTCTCCATGTGGAACCAATTAGTGTTTTACGGTACAAAATTAAATGTTCCCTGATAAAAACATTCAAAACAATAAAGTCCATCGATAATATCCAGAAAACACAAATACAGAGGCTTTCACAATATTTCGGATTGAGTTTGCAAAAACACACCCGGATATTTCTGTTTACATCCAGTCTTATCCAGACAAACTGGAGTGTAATTCGTATGCAATGGACCGAGAAAATCACAGTACACATGGTTTTGGAGAAAAGCAAAGTCTTTTCGTTAGGCAAGTGCTTAAAATGTCATCTATACAAACAGAAATATCATGTTTGGTTGCCGCAGTTCCTCTGGAAGTCTCCGTAGAAAATATGAATGTGTAGAGCTGGTGTCACCATGATGAACCAATTAGTGTTTCTATGGTACAAAATTAAATATTCCCTGATAAAAATATTCAAAACAATAAAGTCCATCAATAATATCTAGAAAAAACAAACACAGAGGCTTTCAGAATATTTGGGATTGAGTTAGCCTAAATACTACCGGATATTTCTGTTTACATCCAGTCATATCCGGAAAAAGTGGTGTGGAATTCATATGCAATGAACCAAAAAAATCACAGAAAAAATGGTTTTGGAGAAAAGCAAAGTCTTTTCATTAGGCAAGTGCATAAAATGTCATCTATACAAACAGAAATATCATGTTTGTTTGCCGCAGGTCCTCTAGATTTCTCCCTAGAAAATAGGAATATGTAGAGCTGGTGTCTCCATGTGGAACCAATTAGTGAATCTACAGTACAAAATTAAATGTTCCCTGATAAAAATATTCAAAACAATAAAGTCCTTGGATAATATCAGGAATACACAAATACATAGGATGTAGCAATATTTCAGATTCAGTTAGCCAAAAGACAACCAGATATTTCTGGTTTCATCCAGTAATATCCGGACAAACTGGTGTGGAATTCATATGCAATGGACCATGAAAATCCCAGTAAAAATGGTTTTGGAGAAAAGCAAAGCCTTTTCGTTACGCAAGTGCATAAAATGTCATCTATACAAATAGAAATATCATGTTTGTTTGCCACAGTTCCTCTAGTTTCTCCCTAGAAAATACGAATGTGTAGAGATGGTGTCCCCATGTGGAACCAATTATTGTTTCAAGGGTACAAAATTAAAAGGTCCCTGATAAAAAACATTCAATACAAAAGTCCGTTGATAATATCAGCAAAACAGAAACACAGAGGCTGTAGCAATATCTGGGATTGAGTTAGCCAAAACAAACCAGATATTTCTGGTTTCATGCAGTCATATCCGGACAATGTTGTGTGGAATTCGTATGCAATGGACCGAGAAAATCACAGTAAAAATGGTTTTGGAGAAAAGCAAAGCCTTTTCGTTACGCAAGTGCATAAAATGTCATCTATACAAACAGAAATATCATGTTTGTTTGCCGCAGTTCCTCAAGCTTTCTCCCTAGAATATACGAATGTGTAGAGCTGGTGTCTCCATGTGAAAACAATTAGTATTTCACAGCACAAAATTAAATGTTCCCTCAAAAAAAAAAACATTCAAAAAAATAAAGTCCGTGGATAATATCAGGAATACACAAACACAGATGCTGTAGCAATATTTCATATTGAGTTAGCCAAAAGACGACCAGATATTTCTGGTTTCATCCAGTCATATCCGGACAAACTAGTGTGGAATTCATATGCAATGAACCAAAAAAATCAAAGAAAAAATGGTTTTGGAGAAAAGCAAAGTCTTTTCATTAGGCAAGTGCATAAAATGTCATCTATACAAACAGAAATATCATGTTTGTTTGCCGCAGTTCCTCTAGTTTTCTCCCTAGAAAATACGAATGTGTAGAGCTGGTGTCTCCATGTGGAACCAAGTAGTGTTTCACAGCACAAAATTAAATTTTCCCTGATAAAGAACATTCAAAGCAATAAAGGCTGTGGATAATATAAGGGATACACAAACACTGAGGTGGTAACAATATCTGGGATTGAGTTAGCCAAAACACAACCAGATATTTCCGGTTTCATCCACTCATATCCAGACAAAGTGGTGTGGAATTCGTATGCAATGGACCGAGATATTCACAGTAAAAATGGTTTTGGAGAAAAGCAAAGTCTTTTCATTAGGCAAGTGCATAAAATGTCATCTATCAAAAACAGAAATATCATGTTTGGTTGCCGCAGTTCCTCTAGTTTCTCCCTAGAAAATACGAATGTTTAGAGCTGTTGTCTCCATGTGGAACCAATTAGTGTTTCACAGCACAAAATTAAATGTTCCCTGATAAAGAACATTCAGAGCAATAAAGTCTGTGGATAATATCAGGAATACACAAATACAGAGGATGTAGCAATATTTCAGATTCAGTTAGCCAAAAGATGACCAGATATTTCTGGTTTCATCCAGTAATATCCCGACAAACTGGTGTGGAATTTATATGCAATGGACCATGAAAATCACAGTAAAAATGGTTTTGGAGAAAAGCAAAGCCTTTTCATTACGCAAGTGCATAAAATGTCATCTATACAAACAGAAATAACATGTTTGTTTGCCACAGTTCCTCTAGTTTCTCCCTAGAAAATACGAATGTGTAGAGATGGTGTCCCCATGTGGAACCAAATATTGTTTCAAGGGTACAAAATTAAATGTTCCCTGATAAAAAACATTCAAAACAATAAAGTCCGTTGATACTATCAGGACAACAGAAACACAGAGGCTGTAGCAATATCTGGGATTGAGTTAGCCAAAACAAACCAGATATTTCAGGTTTCATGCAGTCATATCCGGACAAAGTTGTGTGGAATTGATATGCAATGGACCGAAAAAATAACAGTAAAAATGGTTTTGGAGAAAAGCAAAGACTTTTCGTTAGGCAAATGCATAAAATGTCAACTATACAAACAGAAATATCACGTTTGTTTGCCACAGTTCCTCTAGCTTTCTCCCTAGAAAATACGAATGTGTAGAGCTGGTGGCCCATGATGAACCAATAAGGGTTTCTTTGGTACAAAAATAAATGTGCCCTGATAAAAACATTCAAAACAATAAAATCCGTGGATAATATCCAGAAAAAAACAAACAGAGAGGCTGTAGCAATATCTGGGATTGAGTTAGCCAAAAGAAAACCGGATATTTCCGGTTTCATCCCTTCATATCCTTTAAACTGGTGTGGAATTCGTATGCAATGGACCGAGAAATTCACAGAAAAAATATGGTTTTGGAGAAAAGCAAAGTCTTTTCGTTAGGTAAGCGCATGAAATGTCATCTATACAAACAGAAATATCATGTTTGTTTGCAGAGGTTCCTCTAGCTTTCTCCCTAGAAAATTCGAATATGTTCAGCTGGTGTCTACATGTGGAACCAATTACTGTATCCAAGCTCAAAATACAATGTTCCCCAATAAAACACATTCAAAACAATAAAGTCCATAGATAATATCCAGAAAACACAAACACAGAGGCTTTCACAAAATTTCGGATTGAGATAACCAAAACACAACCGGATATTTCTGGTTTCATCCAGTCATTTCCGTACAAAGTCGTTTGGAATTCGTATGCTATAGACCGAGAAAATCAGAGTAAAAATGGTTTTGGAGAAAAGCAAAGTCTTTTCGTTAGGCAAATGCATAAAATGTCATCTATACATACAAAAATATCATGTTTGTTTGTCGCAGTTCCTGTAGGTTTCTCCCTAGAAAATACGAATGTGTAGAGCTGGTGTCTCCATGTGGAACCAATTAGTGATTCCAAGCAGAAAATAAAATATTCCCAGATAAGAAAACATTCAAAACAATAAAGTCCGTGGATAATATCCGGAAAACACAAACACAGAGGCTGTAGCAATATCTGGGATTGAAATAGCCAAAACAATACCGGATATTTCCAGTTTCATCCAGTCATATCCGGACAAACTGGTGTGGAATTCTTATGCAATGGACCAAGAAAATCACAGTAAAAATGGTTTTGGAGAAAAGCCAAGTCTTTTCGTTAGGCAAGTGCATAAAATGTCATCTATACAAACAGAAATATCATGTTTGTTTGCCGCAGTTCCTCTAGCTTTCTCCCTAGAAAATACGAATGTGTAGAGCTGATTTCCCCATGATGAACCAATTAGGGTTTCTATGGTACCAAAATAAATGTACCCTGATAAAAACATTCAAAACAATAAAGTCCATCGATAATATCCAGAAAACACAAACACAGAGGCTATCACAATATTTCGGATTGAGTTAGCCAAAACACAACCGTATATTTCTGGTTTCATCCAGTCATATCTGGACAAAGTCGTTTGGAATTCATATGCAATAGACTGAGAAAATCACAGTAAAAATGGTTTTGGAGAAAAGCAAAGTCTTTTCATTAGGCAAGTGCATAAAATGTCATCTATACAAACAGAAATATCATGTTTGTTTGCTGCACTTCCTCTAGATTTCTCCCTAGAAAATACAAATATGTAGAGCTGGTGTCTTCATGTGGAACCAGTTAGTGTTTCCAAGTACAAAATTAAATGTTCCCCGATAAAAAACATTCAAAACAATAAATTCTGTGTATAATATCCATAAAAAAGCAAACACAGAGTCTGTAGCAATATCTGGGATTCAGTTAGCCAACACAATACCGGATATTTCTGGTTTCCTCCAGTCATATCCGCACAAACTGTTGTGGAATTCGTATGCAGTGGACCGAGAAAATCACAGTAAATATGGTTTTGGAGAAAAGCAGTCTTTTCGTTAGGCAAGTGCATAAAATGTCAACTATACAAACAGATATATCATGTTTGTTTGCTAGAGTTCCTCTAGCAATCTCCGTGGAAAATACAAATTTGTAGAACTGGTGTCTCCATGTGGAATCAATTAGTGTTTCCAAGCAGAAAATTAAATATTCCCCGATAAAAAACATTCAAAACAATAAAGTCTGTGGATAATATCAGGAGTACACAAACACAGAAGCGGTAACAATATCTGGGATTGAGTTAGCAAAAAAAAAACACAGATATTTCCGGTTTCATCCAGTCATATCCGATCAAACTGGTGGGGAATTCATATGCAATGGACCGAGAAAATCACAGTAAAAATGGTTTTGGAGAAAAGCAAAGTATTTTCGTTAGGCAAGTGCATAAAAAGTCATCAATACAAACAGAAATATCATGTTTGTTTGCCGCAGTTCCTCTAGCAATCTCGCTAGAAAATACGAATGTGTAGAGCTGGTGTCCCCATGATGAAACAATTAGTGTTTCCAAGCACAAAATTAAAAGTTCCCTGAAAAAAAACATTGAAAAAAATAAAGTCCGTGGTTACTATCATGAATACACAAACACAGAGGCTGTAGCATTATTTCGGATTGAGTTAGCCAAAACACAACCAGATATTTCTGGTTTCATCCAGTCATATCCGGATAAAGTGGTGTGGAATTCGTATGCAATGGTTCGAGAAAATCACAGTAAAAATGGTTTTGGAGAAAAGCAAAGTCTTTTCGTCAGGCAAGTGCATAAAATGCATTGGTTCAAACAGAAATATCATGTTTGTTTGCCAAAGTTCCTCTAGCTTTCTCCCTAGAAAATACGAATGTGTAGAGCTGGTGTCTCCATGTGGATCCAATTTGTGTTTTGCAGCACAAAATTAAATGTTCCCTGATAAAAAACATTCAAAATAATAAAGTCTTTGGTAAAATGAGGAATGCACAGACACAGAGTCTGTAGCAATATCTGGTATAAAGTCCGGATTGGAAATTAGGAGAGCGGCAAGATGGCCGAATACGCATGGAGCACACTATTAGTCCGGGGGAGAGACAGTTTAATATAAGTGGAGATATTGCAGGATCAAGGATGGTTGGGGACGAAACAGCAGAGGAAACAGTTCCGGAACTATTGATTCACACTGTACCTGCCTGGAGAGCGTGGAATCCCAAGTTCGGGACACCAGCGGCAGACTAAACACACCAGCGCTGAAACGTGAGGTAAGCCGAACCTCAATAGCCTGAGACAGTAAAAATGGGTTGGAGAAAAGCAAAGTGTGTAGAGCTGGTTTCTGCATTTGGACGCACTTTGAATTCCAAGCACAAATTAAATGTTCCCTTATAAAAAAACATTCAAAACAATGAAGACCATAGATAATCTCAAGAATACGCAAACACAAAGTCTGTAGCAATATCTGGGATCCAGTTAGCCAAAACCTAACGGTATATTTCTGGTATCATCAGTCATATCCGGTAAACTGGTGTGGAATTCGTATGCAACGGACCGAGAAAATCACAGTAAAAATTGTTTGGAGAAAAGCAAAGTCTTTTCGTTACGCAAGTGCATAAAATGTCATCTATACAAATAGAAATATCAGTTCCTCTAGCTTTCTCCCTAGAAAATACGAATGTGTAGAGCTGGTGTCTCCATGTGGAACCAATTAGTGATTCTAACTACAAAATTAAATATTCCCTGATAAAAAAACATTCAAAACCATAAAGTCCAGTGGATAATATCAGGAATACACAAACACAGAGGCTGTAGCAATATCTGTGATTGAGTTAGCTAAAAAAAAAAAAAAAAACCGGATATTTCCGGTTACATCCAGTCATATCCGGACAAACTGGTTTGGAATTCGTATGCAATGGACCGAGAAAATCACAGTACAAATGGTTTTGGAGAAAAGCAAAGTCTTTTCGTTAGGCAAGTGCATAAAATGTCATCTATACAAACAGAAATATCATGTTTGTTTGCCGCAGTTCTTCTAGCTCTCTCCTTAGAAAATACGAATATGTTCAGCTGGTGTCTCCATGTGGAACCAATTACTGTATCCAAGCTCAAAATAAAATGTTCCCTGATAAAAACATTCAAAACAATAAAGTCCATCGATAATATCCAGAAAACACAAACACAGAGGCTTTCACGATATTTCGGATTGAGTTAGCCAAAACACAACCGGATATTTCTGTTTTCATCCACTCATATCCGGACAAAGTGGAGTGGAATTCGTATGCAATGGACTGAGAAAATCACAGTAAAAATGGTTTTGGAGAAAAGCAAAGTCTTTTCGTTAGGCAAGTGCATAAAATGACATGGATACAAACAGAAATATCATGTTTGATTCCTGCAGTTCCTCTAGCTTTCTCCCTAGGAAATACGAATGTGTAGAGCTGGTGTTTCCATGATGAACCAATTAGTGTTTCTACGGTACAAAAATAAATGTTCCCTGATAAAAAACATTCAAAACAATAAAGTCCGTGGATAATACCAGGAATACACAAACACAGAGGCTTTCACATTATTTCAGATTAGGTTAGCGAAAACACAACCGGATATTTCTGGTTTCAGCCAGTCATATCCTGACAAACTGGTGTGGAAATCGTACGGAATGGACCGAAAAATAATAGTAAAAATGGTTTTGAAGAAAAGCCTAGTCTTTTCGTTAGGGAAGTGCGTAAAATGCCATCTATACAAATAGAAATATCATGTTTCTTTGTCACAGTTCCTCTAGCTTTCTAACTAGAAAATACAAATATGTAGAACTGATGTCTCCATGGGGAACCAATTAGTGTTTCCAAGATCAAAATTAAATGTTCCTTCATAAAAAACATTCAATACAATAAAGTCCGTGGATAATATCAGGAATACACAAACACAGAGGCTGTAGCAATATCTGGGATTGAGTTAGCTAAAACAAAACCGGACATTTCCGGTTTCATCCAGTCATATCAGGACAAACTCGTGATGAATTTGTATGCAATGGACCGAGAAAATCACAGTAAAAATGGTTTTGGAGAAAAGCAAAGTCTTTTCGTTAGGCAATTGCATAAAATGTCATCTATACAAACAGAAATATCATGTTTGTTTGCCGCAGTTCCTCTAGCTTTCTCCTTAGAAAATACGAATGTGTATAGCTGGTGTCTCCATGTGGAACCAATTACCATATCCAAGCTCAAAATAAAATGTTCCCCGATAAAAAACATTCAAAACAATAAAGTCCATGGATAATATCCAGAAAACACAACCACAGATGCTGTAGCAATATGTGGGAATTAGTTAGCCAAAAAGAAAATCAGATATTTCCGGTTTCATCCAGTCATATCCGGACAAACTAGTGTGGAATTCGGATGCAATGTACCGAAAAAATCACAGTAAAAATGATTTTGGAGAAAAGCAAAGTCTTTTCGTTAGGCAAGTGCATAAAATATCATCTATACAAATGGAAATTTCATGTTTGTTTGCCGTAGTTCCTCTAGGTTTCTCCCTAGAAAATACGAATGTGTAGAGCTGGTGTTCCCATGATGAACCAAATAGTGTTTCAACGGTACAAAATTAAATATTCCCTGATAAAAAACATTCAAAACCATAAAGTCCGGTGGATAATATCAGGAATACACAAACACAGAGGCTTTCACAATATTTTGGATGAGATAGCCAAAACACAACCGGAAATTTCCGGGTTCATCCAGTCATATCAGGACAAACTGGTGATGAATTCGTATGCAATGGACCGAGAAAATCACAGTACAAATGGTTTTGGAGAAAAGCAAAGTCTTTTCGTTAGGCGAGTGCATAAAATGTCATCTATACAAACAGAAATATCATGTTTGTTTGTCGCAGTTTGTCTAGTTTTCTCCCTAGAAAATACGAATGTGTAGAGCTGGTGTCTCCATGTGGAACCAAGTAGTGATTCCAAGGACAAAATTAAATATTCCCGGATAAAAAACATTCAAATCCATAAAGTCTCTGGATAATATCAGGGATACAGAAACACAGAGGCTGTAGCATATCAGGGATTGAGTTAACCAAAACAAAACCGGATATTTCCGGTTTCATCCAGTCATATCCTGACAAACTGGTGTGGAATTCGTATGCAATGGACTGAATCACAGTACAAATGGTTTTGGAGAAAAGCAAAGTCTTTTCATTAGGCATGTGCTTAAAATGTCATCTATACAAACAGAAATATCATGTTTGTTTGCCGCAGTTCCTCTAGCTTTCTCCCTAGAAAACACGAATGTGTAGAGCTGGTGTTCCCATGATGAACCAATTAGTGTTTGTACGGTACAAAAATAAATGTTCCCTGATAAAATCATTCAGAATAATAAAGTCCATTGATAATATCCAGAAAACACAAACACAGTGTCTTTCACAATATTTCGGATTGAGTTTCCCAAAACACAACCGGATATTTCTGTATTCATCCAGTCATATCCGGACAAACCGGTGTGGAATTCGTATGCAATCGACCGAGAAAATCGCAGTAAAAATGGTTTTGGCGAAAAGCAAAGTCTTTTCATTAGGCAAGTGCATAAAATATCATCTATACAAACAGAAATATCATGTTTGTTTTCCGCAGTTCCTCTAGCTTTCTCCCTAGAAAATACGAATATATATAGCTGGTAACTCCATGTGGAACCAAGTAGTGATTCCAAGGACAAAATAAAATATTCCAGGATAAAAAATATTCAAATCCATAAAGTCTCTGGATAATATCAGGAATACACAAACACAGAGGCTGTAGCAATATCAGGGATTGTGTTAGCCAAAACAAAACCGGATATTTCTGGATTCATCCAGTCATATCCGGACAAACTGGTGTGGAATTCGTATGCAATGGACCGAGATAATCACAGTAAAAATGGTTTTTGAGAAAAGCAATGTCTTTTCGTTAGGCAAGTGCATAAAATGTCATCCATACAAACAGAAATATCATGTTTGTTTACCGCAGTTCCTCTAGCTTTCTCCTTAGAAAATACGAATGTTTAGATCTGGTGATTCCATGTGGAACAAATTACTGTATCCAAGCTCAAAATAAAATGTTCCCCGATAAAAAACATTCAAAACAATAAAGTTCATCGATAATACCCAGAAAGCACAAAAACAGAGGCCTTCACAATATTTCGAATTGAGTTAGCCAAAACACAACCGGATATTTCTGGTTTAATCCAGTCATATCCGGACAAACTGGTGTGGAATTCTTAGGCAATGAACCAAAAAAAAAATCACAGAAAAATGGTTTTGGAGAAAAGCAAAGTCTTTCGTTAGGTAAGTGCATAAAATCTCATAGATACAAACAGAATATCATGTTTGTTTGCCACAGTTCCTCTAGCAGTCTCCCCAGAAAATACGAATGTGTAGAGCTGGTGTACCCATGATGAACCACTTAGTGTTTCTACGGTACAAAATTAAATGTTCCCTGATAATATTATTCAAAACAATAAAGTCCATCGATAATATCCAGAAACACAAACACAGAGGCCTTCACAATATTTCGGATTGAGTTAGCCAAAACACAACCGGATATTTCTGTTTTCATCCAGTCATATCTGGACAAAGTAGTGTGGAATTTGTACGCAATGAACCAAAAAAATCACAGTAAAAATGGTTTTGGAGAAAAGCAAAGTCTTTTCTTTAGGCAAGTGCATAAAATGTCATCTATACAAACAGAAATATCATGTTTGTTTGCCGCAGTTCCTCTAGCTTTCTCCCTAGAAAATAGGAATGTGTAGAGCTGGTGTCTCCATGTGGAACCAATTAGTGATTCCAAGCACAAATTTAAATATTCCCAGAGAAAAAATATTCAAAACTGTAGGACCTCTCAGTTGCAGAGATGCCCACTTGCTCGGGTGGACGCCCAATGATCCAGACTCCAGACCAGTTGATGCAAAAAGCACGAGGTTTTTATTGAACGTTTGCGCAAACGGGCCCCCACCTCAGGCAGTGAGGAGCCCTGAGCGGCAGTTTCACACAGGTTATATAGGCAACGAATTAGCATATTCCTAATGCGCATGCATAGGATTGGTCAGTTCAGAGGGACCATTAGCATATGGGAGAATGCTGGCGAAGAATGCTGGTGGAGAGTGCTGGTGTAAAATGCACAGGTGGCACGGGATTGGCTGGTTCAGAGGGACAATTAGCATACCGGAGAATGCTGAGGGAGAGAGCTGAGGTGTTACAGGATTGGCTGGTCGCAGTGACATCATAAGTGTGCACCTAGAGACTCTCCGAAGGGGAGGGGCAGCTCTGCTCTGGGCGCGCCCAGAGGTTTCCCGGAGGGGAGGGGCAGTTCTGCTCTGGGCGTGCCTAGAGGTTCTCTGAAGGGGATTGACTTTTCCTTCCCAGAGAATGTCCTGCCCGCTAGACTCTGGGGAACATCTAACCTCTTAAGAAGCCCCTGATATTTACCCAGGCCTAGTTTCTTGTCCCTCTCCCCCATAAGGGTCCTTCATTCCCTCCTTTTCTTTTTGCACAGATTTTAATCCTAAAATCTATTGGACCTCAGAGGTCTTTGAAACTTAAAAACTAGTACTGTTGAGTCAGCACCAGGGTTTGGACAAGGAAAAGCCTCTCGCGGATAAACTGGAGCAACCTGTTAAGAATACATGGGCCGTCTCGTATAGTAACATTGTGGGTGACATTGCACAAGTGTCGTTGGGACAAGGGAGGATTTCCTACACAAGTACCGTGTCCCGACACCTCTGTAAGAGTGAGACACGGCCGAAGGGGCAAGAGGCAATTATTTGCCTCTTTAGTGCCATTCCAGGTCCTGGGGACCGCGAGGCCCTCGTAATAAGGTGGACCTGGGGCTAGGCATAGCCAGCAGGACTCAGTCAGCTCCAGATTGGTCTGGTTGAGGGCCAGAAAGGCCCCTGTCAAAAGGTTAAACAGCCGCTGTCCGGTTGTACGGGGGCTTGAAGCATTTGGAGTTAAACTTGCCAAGCTAGGCGAAAGGGTGGCTGGTGGGAGGGGTGGCCTGGGGAGAGCCTGCCTCACTGGAGGGAGGGAACTCTGTTCTTGCTGGACTGGGTTGGGTCTCACTGACTGGGGACTGGGAGCCATACACGCCCCAATAGTTAAGACTATTTCCAGGGATTTTTGTCAAATTATCCTGGTTAGGTATATCCCAGGTATCTAACCCAGTAACCAGTTGACATACGTCCGGGTATAAGGTGGGCCACCACGCCCTGGGGATATGTAACCCACTAACAGACCAGGCCACCCGTCCTGTGGAGGAAATTACTTCCCACGTTAACAATTGTGGAGCATGGGGATTGGAAAAACAATGGGGAAAGGCCAGGAACATCACGAATATTAAACAGTTTTTGAAAGTCTTAGCTTGAGTGGGTTCCGAGTGCGCTGGAGCTTCCATTTGGCTGGTCTATCCGGATCCTCGGGGACCTGGGGGGGTGGTGCTCGCTTCACGTGTGAGGCGTGGACCCAAGCAGCGATTCCGTCGACCTTGAGAGCGGTGGGAGTTGTCAACAGCACAGTGAAGGGGCCTTTCCGCCGGGGCTCTAGAGTCTTAGATTGGTGCCTTTGGACATACACAGCGTCTCCGATTTGGAAAGGATGTGGGATGGTTGTTGTCTTGGGTTGGTAGGCTGCTGCAAGAGGTTTCCAGACCTGGTCTCTTCTTTGGTCCCTGTGGTTTCTTCAGGCAGTCTTTGACCCAGTGTCCTCTTTCTTTACAATAGGCACATTGATCTCTTTCCACCCGAGGCTTTTGCTTGTCTCCCAAGTCCCTATTCTGTCCTGGTCTACTCCTTTCTGTATCCTGCACTACGGTGGCCAAAATTCTACTAAGCTCTCGATTACGTCTTTTGTCTCTTTTGTCTTCCCTTTCCTCCTGCTCCTTGCGGATCCTTTCCTCCTTCTCCTCTCGGGTCTCCCTTTTGTTGTAAATCTTTTCTGCCTCCTTCATTAAATCTTGTATAGTATACCCCTGAAGCCCCTCTAGCCACTGCAATTTATTGTGGATGTCCGACGCTGACTGTCGTATAAAGGACATGATTACATCTCCCTGCCAGTCCTCTGCCAGGGGGTCAAACGGGGTGTACATATGGTAGGCTTCCATTAATCTTTCTAGGAAGCCTGCCGGCATTTCCTCAGCCCCCTGCACTACTGCACGTACCTTGGCCAAATTGGTGGGGCACTTTCCAGCCCCTCTGAGACCCGCAAGGAGAATCTGGCGGTAAAGACGAAGTCGCTCCCTACCAGCAACGGTGGTGTAGTCCCAATCAGGACGGGTTAAGGGAAACGCCTCTTCGATTTCGTTTGGCAGTAGGGTCGGTCGGCCATCTGCTCCAGGGACGTTTTTCTGTGCCTCAAGGTAGACACGCTGCTTTTCCTCAGTAGTGAGGAGGGTCTGCAGAAGCTGCTGACAATCATCCCAGTCAATTTTATTGACTCAATCAGCCCAGTCAGAGCCTGGGGGTCCTGAGAGAAAGAGGGGTTATGGGTTTTCCAATTGTAAAGATTGGAAGCGGAAAATGGCCAGTAAGTACTGCATCTGGCCAGCCACCGAACGAAGAGGAAAGGTCTGTGAGGTCCAGACGCTTCCCGAGCCCCCTGCCTGCCCCCGACGGAGGCGCAGGCGGCTGGAGGGCGGGGAAGGCGCTGAGACTTCTTCCCCTGCCCTTGTGGAATCAGGGGATGGTGCAGAAGGTTGCACATCCCGCTCTGGTTGTTGTGGGGGTTCCTGCGGGGGAGCAGGCTGGCCGGGAAGATAGGGTGGGGGAGAGTCAAAGAGCAGAAGGTCCTGATCAGCCGGAAGAACCGGTGACTTGTCAGGTTTTGGATCTCGAATCTCCTTCAGAGGGTATAGGGAGGAGGTTGGCACAATCGGGACGAGAGGAGGGGGTATCGGGGAGGAAGGTCCCAAGGGGGAAGGTATTAAAGGAGTTAGGGATGGCTGAGGAAGGGGTAACGGGGCCTATATGGGCTCCGTCGGGAAGGAGAAGGGTTTTATCCAGGGAGGGGGGTTACGTGAAAGATCCTCCCATGTGGTAATATAGGGCACCTGATCAGGGTGTCCATTGGATCCTGGCTGAAAGACTCGCGCCTTAATCTGTAAAATAATATCAAGGTTAAAAGTGCTGGTCCTTGGCCAGCCAGCGTTCGGCCATCTGTGCAGAGAGCATCTGTGAGGGGCGCGGCCACTCTGAGGAACAGAATTTTGCCCATCGTTTCCTTTTAACCTCCACTGAGAGGTGGTGCGCGCGTTCTTGAACGTCCTTCCAGTGATCTAGAGTGAGACTTAAAGGGGTGGTTATTTGTTGACCCATGGGTGCAAAGATTTCAGCCCAAACAAAAAGAACAGCCAATACACAGACACATACAGTAAACAAGACAAACCGTGTGGCACCAGCTCTAGGACAAATCGACAATGCTACCTGAGATGGGAGGAGCCGCTTGGCCAGGCTTTTCCCGGAAAGGTGGGAGACTTGGTCCCTGGCCTTCCTCCAGACCATTCCAGGCACGTCAAACCAAGCAAAAAGAATAGCCAACAAAACCGCACGGCAACAGACCTACAACAAATCGAACGCTATTGCGCTATTTTTGGGAGCAGCTGCCTGACCAGCCCTCCCCGGGAAGGAGGGAGATTTGGTCTCCGACCCACCTCCAGACCACCCCGGGAGCGTCTTCCGGGGGAACGGACCGAGGGTTTCCCCTACTGGTCTCACAAACCGGAGCGTCCTCCGGGGAACGGACCAGGGGTTGCTGGGCACGCCTGCCTCCCCCACTGGTCTCACAGAGTCAGGTACTGGCCAGTCAGAACACTCAAGACGAAGAACAACAAACAGAAAACACTTAATAGTACCTCCAACTGGTTCGCAGGGAATGGGTCTGAGGGCGACCTAAAATCCCCATACGGGCCACCAAAATGTAGGACCTCTCAGTTGCAGAGATGCCCACTTGCTCGGGTGGACGCCCAAAGATCCAGACTCCAGACCAGTTGATGCAAAAAGCACGAGGTTTTTATTGAACGTTTGTGCAAACGGGCCCCCACCTCAGCAGTGAGGAGCCCTGAGCGGCAGTTTCACACAGGTTATATAGGCAACGAATTAGCATATTCCTAATGCGCATGCATAGGATTGGTCAGTTCAGAGGGACCATTAGCATATGGGAGAATGCTGGCGAAGAATGCTGGTGGAGAGTGCTGGTGTAAAATGCACAGGTGGCACGGGATTGTCTGGTTCAGAGGGACAATTAGCATACCGGAGAATGCTGAGGGAGAGAGCTGAGGTGTTACAGGATTGGCTGGTCGCAGTGACATCATAAGTGTGCACCTAGAGACTCTCCGAAGGGGAGGGGCAGCTCTGCTCTGGGCGCGCCCAGAGGTTTCCCGGAGGGGAGGGGCAGTTCTGTTCTGGGTGCCTAGAGGTTCTCTGAAGGGGATTGACTTTTCCTTCCCAGAGAATGTCCTGCCCGCTAGACTCTGGGGAACATCTAACCTCTTAAGAAGCCCCTGATATTTGCCCAGGCCTAGTTTCTTGTCCCTCTCCCCCATAAGGGTCCTTCAAAAACAATAAAGTCCGTGGATAATATCAGGAATACACAAACACAGAGGCTGTAGCAATATCTGGGATTGAGTTAGACAAAAAAACGGATATTTCCGGTATCATCCAGTCATATCTTGGAAACTGCTCTGGAATTCGTATGCAATAGAGCAATAAAATCACAGTAAAATCCTTTGGAGAATAACAAAGTCTTTTCCTTAGGCAAGTGCATAAAATGTCATCTATACAAACGGAAATATCATGTTTGTTTGCCGCAGTTCCTCTAGTTTTCTCTGTAGAAAATATGAATACGAAGAGCTGGTGTTTCAATGTGGAACCAATTACTGTATTCAAGCTCAAACTAAAACTTTCCCCGATAAAAACACAATCAAAACAATAAAGTCTGTTAATAATATCCAGAAAACACAAACACAGAGGCTGTAGCAATATCTGGGATTGAGTTAGCCAAAAGAAATCTGGATATTTCCGGTTTCATCCAGTCATATCCTGACAAACTGGTGTGGAATTCGTATGCAATGGACCAAGAAAATCAGAGTAAAAATGCCTTTGGAGAAAAGCAAAGTTTTTTGTTAGGCAAGTGCATAAAATGTCATCGATACAAACAGAACTATCATGTTGCTTTGCCGCAGTTCCTCAAGCATTCTCCCTAGAAAATACAAATGTGTACAGCTGGTGTCTCCATGTGGAACCAATTAGTGATTCCAAGCACAAAATTAAATGTTCCCTGATAAAAACATTCAAAACAATAAAGTCTGTGGATAATATCAGGAATAAACAAACACAGAGACTGTAGCAATATCTGGGATTGAGTTAGCCAAAACAAAACCGGATATTTCCGGTTTCATCCAGTCATATCTTGTAAACTGGTGTGGAATTCGTATGCAATGGACCGAGAGAATCACAGTAAAAATGGTTTTGGAGAAAAGCAATGTCTTTCGTTAGGCAAGTGCATAAAATGTCATCTATACAAACAGAAATATCATGTGTGTTTGCCGCTGTTCCTCTAGCTTTCTCACTAGAAAATACGAGTATGTTCAGCTGGTGTCTCCATATGTAAACAATTACTGCATCCAAGCTCAAAATAAAAAGTTCCCCCATAAAAAACATTCAAAAAACTAAAATCCGTTGATAATATCCAGAAAACACAAACACAGAGGCTTTCACAATATTTCGGATTGAGTTAGCCAAAACACAACCGTACTTTTCTCTTTTCATCCAGTCATATCCGGAAAAAGTGGTGTGGAATTCGATTGCAATAAACCAAAAAAATCAAAGTAAAAATGGTTTTGGAGAAAAGCAAAGTCTTTTAGTTACGCAAGTGCACAAAATGTCATCTATACAAACAGAAATATCATGTTTGTTTGCCGCAGTTCCTCTAGTTTTCTCCCTAGAAAATACGAATGTGTAGAGCTGGTGTCTCCATGTGGAACCAATTAGTGTTTCCAAGCACAAAATTAAATGTTCCCTGATAAAAAACATTCAAAACAATAAAGTCCGTGTAAAATATCAGGAATACAAAAACACAGAGGCTTTCACAATATTTCGGATTGAGTTAGCCAAAACAATACCAGATATTACCGGTTTCATCCAGTCATATCTGGACAAAGGGTGTGGAATTCGTATGCAATGAACCAAAAAAATCACAGTAAAAATGGTTTTGGAGAAAAGTAAGGTCTTTTCGTTAGGCAAGTGCATAAAATGTCATCTATACAAACAGAAATATCATGTTTGTTTGCCGCAGTTTATCTACCTTTATCCCTAGAAATATGAATAAGTAGAGCTGGTGTCGCCATGATGAACCAATTACTGTATCCAAGCTCAAAATAAAATGTTCCCTGATAAAAAACATTCAAAACCATAAAGTCCATGGATAATATCAGGAATACACAAACACAGAGGCTGTAGCAATATCTGGGATTTAGTTAGCCAAAACTAAATCGGATATTTCCGGTTTCATCCAGTCATACCCGGACAAAGTGGTGTGGAATTCGTATGCAATGGACCAAGAAAATCACAGTAAAAATTGTTTTGGAGAAAAGCAAAGTCTTTTCGTTAGGCAAGTGCATAAAGTGTCATTGATACAAACAGAAATATCATGTTTGTTTGCCGCAGTTCCTCTAGCTTTCTCCCTAGAAAATACGATTATGTTCAGCTGGTGTCTCCATATGGAACCAATTACTGTATCGAAGCTCAAAATAAAATGTTCCCCAATAAACAACATTCAAAAAAAAAATAAAATCCATTGATCATATCGAGAAAACCCAAACACAGAGCCTTTCACAATATTTCGGATTGAGTTAGCCAAAACACAACCGGATATTTCCGGTTTCATCCAGTCATATCCGGACAAATTGGTGTGGAATTCGTATGCCATGAATCAAAAAAATCACAGAAAAGATGGTTTTGGAGAAAAAGAAAGCCTTTCGTTAGGCAAGTGCATAAAATATCATCTATACAAATGGAAATATCATGTTTGTTTGTCGCAGTTCCTCTAGCTTTCTCCCTAGAAATTATGAATGTGTAGAGCTGGTATCTATATGTGGAACCAGTTAGTGATTCCAAGCACAAAACTAAATGTTCCCACATAAAAAAAACAACATTCGAAACTATAAAGTCCGTGGATACTATCAGGAATACACAAACACAGAGGCTGTAGCAATATCTGGGATTGAGTTAGCCAAAACACAACCGGATATTTCCGGTTCCATCCAGTCATATCCGGACAAACTGGTGTGGGATTCGTACGCAATGGACCGAGAAAATCACAGTAAAAATGGTTTTGGAGAAAAGCAAGGTGTTTTCGTTAGGCAAGTGCATAAAATGTCATCTATACAAACAGAAATATCATCTTTGTTTGTTGCAGTTTCTCTAGCTTTCTCCTTAGAAAATACGAATGTGTAGAGCTGGTGTCCCATGATGAACCAATTAGTGTTTCAATGGTACAAAATTAAATGTTCCCTGAAAAAAAAAAAACATTCAAAACAGTAAAGTCCATCGATAATATCTAGAAAACACAAACACAGAGAAGTCCCAATATTTAGGATTGAGTTAACCAAAAAAAAACCGGATATTTCCGGTTTCATCCAGTCATATCCAGAGAAAGTGGTGTGGAATTCAGATGCAATGGACCGAGAAAATCACAGTAAATTGGTTTTGGAGAAAAGCAAAGTCTTTTTGTTAGGCAAGTGCATAAAATGTCATCTATATAAACAGTAATATCATGTTTGTTTGCCGCAGTTCCTCTAGGTTTCTCCCTAGAAAATACGAATGTGTAGAGCTGGTGTCCCTATGATGAACCAAATAATGTTTCAACGGTATAAAATTAAATTTAAATGTTCCCTGATAAAAACATTCAAAGCAATAAAGTCCATTGATAATATCCAGAAAACTCAAACACAGATGCTTTCACAGTATTTCGGATTGAGTTTGCCAAAACAAAACTGGATTTTTCTGGGTTCATCCAGTCATATCCGCACAAAGTTGTTTGGAATTCTTATGCAATCGACCGATAAAACCACTATACCAATGGTTTTGGAGAAAAGCAAAGTCTTTTCATTAGGCAAGTGCATAAAATGTCATCTATACAAACAGAAATATCATGTTTTTTTGCCGCAGTTCCTCGAGCTTTCTCCCTAGAAAATACGAATGTGTAGAGCTGGTGTCTCCATGTGGAACCAATTAGTGTTTCCAAGCACAAAATTAAATGTTCCCTGATAAAAAACATTCAAAACACTAAAGTCCATCGCTAATATCCAGAAAACACAAACATATTGGCTGTAGGAATATCTGGGATTCAGTTAGCCAAAACAAAACCGGATATTTCCAGTTTCATCCAGTCATATTCGGACAAACCGATGTGGAATTTCGTATGCAATGGACCGAGAAAATCACATTAAAAATGGTTTTGGAGAAAAGCAATGTCTTTTCGTTAGGCAAGTGCATAAAATGTCATCTGTACAAACAGAAATATCATGTTTGTTTGCTACAGTTCCTCTAGCTTCCTCCCTAGAAAATACGAATGTGCAGAGCTGGTGTCCCCATGATGAACCAATTAGTGTTTCCAAGCAAAAAATTATATGTTCCCTGAAAAAAAACATTGAAAAATATAAAGTCCATGCATAATATCAGGAATACACAAACACAGAGACTGTAGCAATACTTCGGATTGAGTTAGCAAAAACTCAACCAGATATTTCTCGTTTCATCCAGTCATATCCGGACTAACTGGTGTGGAATTCGTATGCAATGGAACGAGAAAATCATAGTAAAAATGGTTTTGGAGAAAAGCAAAGTCTTTTTTTAGGCAAGTAGATAAAATGTCATCTGTACAAACAGAATTACCATGTTAGTTCGCCGCAGTTCCTCTAGGTTTCTCCCTGGAAAATATGAATGTGTAGAGCTGCTGTCCACATGTGGATCCAATTAGTGTTTCTACTGCACAAAATTAAATGTTCCCTGATAAAGAACATTCAAACAATAATGTTGTGGATAATATCAGGCATACACAAACACAGAGGTGGTAACAATATCTGGGATTGAGTTAGTCAAAACACAATCGGATATTTCTGGTTTCATCCAGTCATATCCAGACAAAGTGGTTTGGAATTCGTATGCAGTCGACCCAGAAAGTCACAAGAAAAATGGTTTTCTTCCTCCCTAGAAAATACGAATACGTAGAGCTGGTGTCTCCATGTGAAACCAATTAGTGTTTCAATGGTACAAAATTAAATGTTCCCTGAAAAAAACCATTCATAAAAATAAAGTCCGTGCAAAATATCAGGAATACACAAACACAGAGGCCATAGCAATGTCTGGGATTGAGTTAGCCAAAACAAATCCGGATATTTCGGTTTCATCCAGTCATATAAGGACAAACTCGTGAGGAATTCGTATGCAATGGACCAAGAAAATCACAGTAGAAATGGTTTTGGAGAAAAACAAAATCTTTTATTTAGGAAAGTGCATAAAATGTCATCTATACAAACAGAAATATCATGTTTGTTAGCCGCAGTTCCTCCAGCTTTCTAGCTAGAAATTATGAATGTGTAGAGCTGGTGTTCCCATTATGAACCAATTACTGTTTCAACGGTACACAATTAAATGTTCCCCAATAAAAACATTCAAAACAATTAATCCATCGATAATATCTAGAAAACACAAACACAGAGGCTTTCACATATTTCGTAGTGCGTTAGCCAAAACACAACTGGATATTTCTGGTTTCATCCAGTCATGTCTGGAGAAAGTGATGTGGAATTCGTATGCAATGGACCAAGAATATCACAATAAAAATGGTTTTGGAGAAAAGCAAAGTCTTTTCATTAGGCAAGTGCATAAAATGTCATCTAGACAAACAGAAATCTCATGTTCGTTTGTCTCAGTTCCTCTAGCTTTCTGCTTAGAAAATATGAATGTGTAGAGCTGGTGTCCCCATATGGAACCAATTAGTGCTTCAACGGTACAAATTTCAATGTTCCGTGATAAAAACATTCAAAACAATTAACTCCGTGGATAATATCAGGAATGCACAAACACAGAGTCTGTAGCAATATCTGGGAGTGAGTTAGCCAAAACAAAACCAGATATTTCCGGTTTCATTCCAGTCATATCCGGTCAAACTGGTATGGAGTTCGTATGCAATGGACCGAGAAAATCCCAGTAAAAATGGTTTTGGTGAAAAGTAAAGTCTTTTCGTTAGGCAAGTGCATAAAACGTCATCTATAAAAACAGAAATATCACGTTTCTTTACCCCAGTTCCTCGAGCTCTCTCCCTACGAAATGTGATTGTGTAGAGCTGGTGTCCCCATGTGGCAACAATAAGTGTTTCGCAGGACAAAATTAAATGTTCCCTGATAAAAAACATTCAAAACCATAAAGTCTGTGGATAATATTAGTAATACACAAACACAGAGGCTGTTGCAATTTCTGGGATTGAGTTACCCAAAACTAAACCGGATATTTCCGGATTCATCCAGTCATATCCGCAATAAGTGGTTCGGAATTCGTATGCAATGGACTGAAAAAACCACAGTAAAAATGGTTTTGGAGAATAGCAAAGTCTTTTCGTTAGGCAAGTGCATAAAATGTCATCTAGACAAACAGAAATATCATGTTTGTTTGCTAGAGTTCCTCTAGCTTTCTCCCTAGAAAATAGGAATGTGTAGAGCTGGTGTCTCCATGTGAAACCAATGAGTGTTTTACGGTACAACATGAAATGTTCCCTGATAAAAACATTGAAAACAATAAAGTCCATCGATAATATCCAGAAAAAAAAAACAGAGGCTGTAGCAATATTTTGGATTGAGATAGCCAAAACACAACCGGATATTTCTGGTTTCATCCAGTCATATCCGGACAAAGTGGTTTGGAATTCGTATGCAATGGCTGGAGAAAATCACAGTACAAATGTTTTTGAAGAAAAGCAACATATTTTCTTTATGTAAGTGCATCAAATGCCATCTATTCAAACAGAAATATCAGGTTTGTATGCTGCAGTTCCTCTACCTTTCTCCCTAGAAAATACGAATGTCTAGAGCTGGTGTCTCCATGTGGAACCAATTAGTGTTTCCAAGCACAAAATTGAATGTTCCCTGAAAAAAAAAACATTGAAAAATATAAAGTCCATGCATAATATCAGGAATACACAAACACAGATGCTGTAGCTATATGTGGGATTGAGTTCACCAAAACAAAATCATTTATTTCTGGTTTCATCCACTCATATCTGGACAAAATGGTGTGGAATTCGTATTAAATGTACTGAGAAAATCACAGTACAAATGGTTTTGGAGAAAAGCAAAGTCTTTTCGTTAGGAAAGTGCATAAAATGTCATCTATACAAACAGAAATATCATGTTTGTTTGCCGCAGAACCTCTAGCTTTCTCCCTAGAAAATATTAATGTGTGTAGCTGGTGTCCCCATGATGAACCAATTAGTGTTTCTACGGTACAAAATTAAATGTTCCCTGATGAAATCATTCAAAACAATATAGTGCATCGATAATATCCAGAAAAAACAAACATAGAGACTGCAGCAATATCTGGGATTGAGTTAGCCAAAAAAAATCGGATATTTCTGGTTTCATCCAGTCATATCCGGACAAACTGGTGTGGAATTCGTATGCAATGGACCGAGAAAATCACAGTAAAAATTGTTTTGGAGAAAAGCAAAGTCTTTACGTTAGGCAAGTGCATAAAATGTCATCTATAGATTAAGAAATATCATGTTTGTTTGCCGCAGTTCCTCTAGCTTTCTCTCTAGAAAATACGAATGTGTAGAGCTGGTGTCTCCATGTGGAACCAATTAGTGTTTCAAAGTACAAAATTAAATGTTCTCTGAAAAAAAAGAACATTCAAAACAATAATGTCCGTGGATAATATCAGGAATACACAAACACAGAGTCTGTAGCAATATCTGGGATTGAGTTAGCCAAAACAAAACCAGATATTTCTCGTTTCATCCAGTCATATCCGGACAAAGTAGTGTGGAATTTCTATGCAATGGACCGAGAAAATCACAGTACAAATGGTTTTGGAGAAAAGCAACGTATTTTCGTTAGGCAAGTGCATAAAATATCACCTACACAAACAGAAATATCATGTTTGTTTGCCGCAATTCCTATAGGTTTTTCATAGAAATTACGAATGTAATTACTGACGCCATGAACAAGAATGTCAAATTTAAGTCACCAACAGGAGTCACTGTGTACTTACATCCCATGTGGGATCTGTCCTTAATGTGTTGTCTAATGTGCAGTGATGCTATAACTAGTACTGAAACAGTATTTTTACACTTTGTGTTTCTTCATGGGTACAAACTGATGAGATCTTTACTAATTATATACTGAATCGATCTTCTGTATATAAAGATAATTGGAAATGAAAAAAAAACCTGGTGTTAAATTGTAAATGGCATAGAAAATTAATTAATTTTTTAAAAAAATATTATGTAGGATCTCTGCGTTAAATGTGCTGTACACTCTTATTTAATGCTATAACTAGTACTCCAACAGTATTTTTTTTCACTTTGTGTTGCTATATATGTGCAAACTGTTGAAATCGTTACCTCATTTATACTAAACTGATCTTTTGTATATAAAGAGAATTGAAAATGAATCATGATGTGATTGGAAGGGGAGAGGGAGCGGGAAAGGGGAGGGTTGTGTGTGGGAGGGAAGTTTTGGGAGAGGGAACCCATTGTAACCCATAAGCTGTACTTTGGAAATTTATATTCATGAAATAAAAGTTTAATAAAAAAAGTAATTACGAATGTGGAGAGGTGGTGTCTCCATGTGGAACCAATTAGTGTTTCAATGGTACAAAATTAAATGTTCCTTGATAAAAAACATTCAAAAAAATAAATTCCATGGATAATATCAGGAATACACAAACACAGAGACTGTAGCAATATTTTGGATTGAGTTAGCCAAAACACAACCATATATTTCTAGTTACATCCAGTCATATGAAGATAAAGTGGTGTGGAATTCGTATGCAATGGACCGAGAAAATCACAGTAAAAATGGTTTTGGAGAAAAGAAAAGACTTTTCGTTAGGCAAGTGCATAAAATGTCATCTATAGATTAAGAAATATCATGTTTGTTTGCTGCAGTTCCTCTAGCTTTCTCCCTAGAAAATATGAATGTGTAGAGCTGGTGTCTCCATGTGGAACCAATTAGTGTTTCCAAGCACAAAATTAAATGTTCCCTTATAAAAAACATTCAAAACAATAAAGTCCGTGGATAATATCAGGAATACACAAACAGAGAAGCTGTAGCAATAACTGGGATTGAGTTAGCCAAAACAAAAACAGATATTTCCTGTTTCATCCAGTCATATCCGGTAAAGTGGTGTGGAATTCATATGCAATGGACCGAGAAAATGAAAGTAAAAATGGTTTTGGAGAAAAGCAAAGTCTTTTTGTTAGGCAAGTGCATAAAATGTCATGTATACAAATAGAAATATCATGTTTCTTTGTCACAGTTCCTCTAGCTTTCTCCCTAGAAAATACGAATTTGTAAGGCTGGTGTCGCCATGTGGAACTAATTAGTGATTCCAAGCACAAAATTAAATATTCCCCGATAAAAAACATTCAAAACAATAAAGTCCATCGATAATATCCAGAAAACACAAACACAGAAACTATCCCAATATTTCGCATTCAATTAGCCAAAACAGACCCGGATATTTCTGGTTTCATCCAGTCATATCCGGAAAAAGTCGTTTGGAATTCGTATGCAGTAGACAGAGAAAATCACAGTAAACTGGTTTTGGAGAAAAGCAAAGTCTTTTTGTTAGGCAAGTGTATAAATTGTCATCTATACAAACAAAAATATCATGTTTGTTTTCTGCCGTTCCACTAGAATTCTCCCTAGAAAATATGAATGTGTAGAGCTGGTGTCCCCATGATGAACCAATTAGTGTTTCTACGGTACAAAAATAAAGGTTCCCTTTAAAAAACATTCAAAATAATAAAGTCCATCAATAATATCCAGAAAACAGAAACACAGAGGCTTTCACAATATTTCGGATTGATTTAGCCAAAACAGAACCAGATATTTCTGTTTTCATCCAGTCATATCCAGACATACTGGTGTGGAATTCGTATGCAATGGACTGAGAAAATCACAGTAAAAATGGTTTTGGAGAAAAGCAAAGTCTTTTCATTAGGCCAGTAGATATAATATCATCGATACAAACAGAAATATCATGTTTTTTTTTTTTTGCAGTTCCTCTAGCTTTCTCCATGGAAAATACAAATAATAGAGCTGGTGTCTCCATGTGGAACCAATTAGGGGTTCCAATCACAAAATTAAATGTTCCCTGAAAAAAAACATTCAAAACCATAAAGTCCATGGATAATATCAGGAATACACAAACACAGAGGCTGTAGCAACATCGGGGATTGAGTTAGCCAAAACAAAACCGGATATTTCTGGTTTCATCCAGTCATATCCGGACAAAGTGTTGTGGAATTCGTATGACATGGATCAAGAAAATCACAGTAAAAATGGTTTTGGAGAAAAGCAAAGTCTTTTTGTTAGTCAAGTGGATAAAATGTCATCTATACAAACAGATATATCATGTTTGTTTGCCTCAGTTCGTCTAGCTTTCTCCCTAGAAAATACGAATGTGTAGAGCTGGTGTCCCCATGATGAAACAATTAGTGTTTCTGCGGTACAAAATTAAATGTTCTCTGATAAAAACATTCAAAACAATAAAGTCCATCAATAATGTCCAGAAAACACGAAAACAGAGGCTTTCACAGTATTTCGGATTGCGTTAGCCAAAACGCAACCGTAAATTTCTGGTTTCATCCTGTCATATCCGCACAAAGTGGTGTGGAATTCATATGCAATGGACCGAGAAAATCACAGTAACAATGGTTTTGGATAAAAGGAATGTATTTTCGTTAGGCAAGTGCATAAAATGTCATCTATACAAACAGAAATCTCATGTTTGTTTGCCGCAGTTCCTCTAGCTTTCTCCCTAGAAAATACGAATGTGTAGAGCTGTTGTCTCCATGTGGAACCAATTAGTGATTCCAAGCACAAAATTAAATGTTCATTGATAAAAAACATTCAAAACAATAAAGTCCGTGGATAATATCAGGAATACACAAACACAGAGGCTGTAGGAATATCTGGGATTGAGTTAGCCAAAACACAACCAGATATTTCAGGTTTCATCCAGTCATATCCGGACAATCTGGTGTGGAATTCATATGAATTGTACCGAGAAAATCACAGAAAAATGGTTTTGGAGAAAATCAAAGTCTTTTCGTTAGGCAAGTGCATAAAATGTCATCTATACCAACAGAAATATCATGTTTGTTTGCCGCAGTTCCCCCAGCATTCTCCCGAGAAAATACGAATGTGTAGAGCTGGTGTCCCCATGATGAACCAATGAGTGTTTCTACGGTACAAAAATGAATGTTCCTTGATGAAAAACATTCAAAACCATAAAGTCCATTGATAATATACAGAAATCACAAACACAGAAGCTTTCACAATCTTTCGGATTGAGTTAGCCAAAACACAACCGGATATTTCTCTTTTCATCCAGTCATATCCTGACAAACTGGTGTGGAATTCGTATGCAATGGACTGAGAAAACCAAGTAAAAAATCATTTTGGAGAAAAGCAAAGTCTTTTCGTTAGGCAAGTGCATAAAATGTCATCGATACAAACAGAAATATCATGTTTGTTTGCCGCAGTTCCTCTAGCTTTCTCCCTAGAAAATACGAATGTGTAGAACTGGTGTTCCCATGATGAACCAATTAGTGTTTCAATGGCACAAAATTAAATGTTCCTTGATAAAACATTCAAACAATAAATTCGATCGATAATATCCAGAAAACACAAACACAGAGTCTTTCACAATATTTCGCATTCAATTAGCCAAAACATACCCGGATATTTCTGTTTTCATCCAGTCATATCCGGACAAAGTGGTGTGGAATTCATATGCAATGAATCAAAAAAATCACAGTACAAATGGTTTTGGATAAAAGCAAAGTCTTTTCTTTAGGCATGTGCATAAAATATCATCGATACAAACAGAAATATCATGTTTGTTTGTATGTCGCAGTTCCTCTAGTTTTCTCCATAGAAAATACGAATGTGTAGAGCTGGTTTCTCCATGTGGAACCAATTACTGTATCCAAGCTCAAAATAAAATGTTCCCCGATAAAAAACATTCTAAAGAATAAAGTCCGGATAGGAAATTAGAAGAGCTGCAAGATGGCGGAATAGGCAGGTAGCACAATATTAGTCCGGGGGAGAGAAAGTTTAATATAAGTGGAGATACTGCAGTGTCAAGGAAGAGTAGTGGATGAAACAGCAGAAAACAGTTCCGGAACTAGTGATTCACAGTGTACCTGCGTCGAGAGCATGGGAGCCCAAGTTCAGGACACCAGCGGCAGACTCAACATACCAGCGCTGGAACGTGAGGTGAGCCGAACCTCAATAGCCCGAGACACCAGCGGGCAATTGGAAAGAGGAGGCTAGAGGGAACGAGGCTTGAAACTCCGTGGGGAAAAATTCACCACGCTAACTAGAAGAGAGAGAGCAAAAAAAAAAGAAAAGTGACCGATACAGACACAAGTTTCTCTCTCTCCGTTCACCTCTCAAAGGTGAGCAAGAAAGAGCAGGCGCCATTTTGGACATACGTCATAAGCAGGGCGACCTCAGGTCTGCACCGGCCCTGAGCCTAGGAGAAACACCTGACACTGGGGGGAAGGGGTGAAATAACAGGAGGTTAGGATCTATCTTGGCAACCCAGTGGGAGACTGCAGGAGAATTGGAGCCCACACTGAGGGCAGCACAGATTTCCTGTGTGGTCCTTGGGAAAGAGCTTCCGATCTCTGGCTCCTGTGGGCATATCATTTGCCTGCTAACTACCTCCAATTACGTTCAGCTGTGCAGAATTACTTCCCTTTTGAATCAAAAAAAGAAAGAGACATTTACCACACCTAACCTGGGAGTGTCATCTTTGACACACCCTCAACCCTGAGGAACCAAACACAGCTCTCAGTCCACACTCATCTCAAGCCTCTAAGACTCCACTGAAAGCAGACAGTCCACTTAATATAGAGCCATAGTGTAACAAGAAAAAACACCACAGTGAAGAAACCAAATATCTCCAACATGCCAAACAACAAACACAAAAACCAAGCTAACGAGAACAAGGAAGACACTATGACGCCCCCAAATGAAAAAGACACCCCAATTCAAGATTATGAAGATGATGAGATCGAAGAGATGCAGTAAGCGGATCTCAAAAAATTGATAAGAACATTAATAAGTTCTCAAAAACAAATTCTTGAACTACAGAAATCCTTAATGGAGAAGATAGAAAATCTCTCTCGTGAAAATGAAATATTAAGGAGGAATCAAAATGAAATGAAACAACTAGTGGAACAAGAAACTGTGATAGTGACGAGAAATCATAATGAAATGAAGAATTCAATAGATCAAATGACAAACACATTAGAGAGCCTTAAAAACAGAATGGGCGAAGCAGAAGAGAGAATATCAGACTTAGAAGACGGAGAACAGGAAAGGAAACAGGCAAACCAAAGAAAAGAAGAAGAAATCAGTAATCTAAAAAATATTGTCAGGAATCTACAGGATACTATTAAAAAACCCAGCATTTGGGTTCTAGGAGTTCCTGAAGGCATGGAGAGGGAGAAAGGATTAGAAGGCATTTTCAGTGAGATACTAGCAGAAAATTTCCCAGGTTTGGAGAAGGACAGAGGCATCTTAGTACAGGAAGCTTATAGAACCCCTAATAAACATGACCAAAAGAGATCCTCACCACGACATGTTGTAATCAAACTCACCACAGTGAAACATAAAGAAAAGATCCTAAAATGTGCAAGAGAGAAACGTCAGATTACTCTTAGAGGGTCTCCAATTAGACTCACAGCAGACTTCTCATCAGAAACCCTACAAGCTAGAAGGGAATGGCGAGACATAGCCCAGGTACTAAGAGAGAAAAACTGCCAGCCCAGAATACTATATCCTGCAAAGCTCTCATTTGTGAATGAAGGTGAAATTAAGACTTTTCATAGCAAACAGAAACTGAAAGAATTTGTTGCCACTCATCCTGCCCTGCCAAAGATGCTTAAAGATGTGTTGCACACAGAAACACAGAAACACGGTCACCGATATGAAAGAAGGTAAAGGAAGGAAACCTCACAGCAAAAGATCACAGGAAGCTCAATTTCTCTTTGACATAGAATTAAACTCTGATGCTCTGTTAAAGCAATGTGTTAAAGTAATCTATTATGTGCTCTTGATGTCTGTTAAATTCTAATTGTTCAAAAACAGCTGAATTTTTATTAAGAGCTATGGGTTATTTAAATATGGGCTTATTTTCAAAGATTTGAATAGTCACCTTGTAACAATGATCAAATTTGGTCTATGTTATGTCATGATTTTAAGGAATCTTATTTCAACCAGATATTTTGGATTTTGAGCCTTCTTGGCATTCTTAACAGGCATTCAAAAAATCAAAGTTCCAAACAATCTGGTCTCTAAAATTTCCAGTAAATCCTGGATTTTGGTTTTCCAGTTTGGGCCCAACTGAAAAAATCAAAGGACCTATGTCTCTCATCTTATAGAGACACCAACTAAGCAGGCTATTTGGATTATATTAGAAGGACTGTCAGGATGTGATGTGGTACCAGACTTTAAGTTTCTATAATGGAAAATGCTATTAATACAAATGTTTGAGAATTAAAAAGTCTAATGATCTTGTGTTACTAGACATGATAGTTATCTTAATGAGAAAGCCCCAGAGGCCTAAAGGGATAAATACTTGTAAAATCCTACAGGTGCTTTCAAAAATACTGTGAAGTAAACAAGTGCCTCTTGTTCGTTGATGAGTTTATCATTTTAAACATGGCGACTTAAAGTCTTTTGTCATCCATAGTTATATATGATGTGCTGCTCATAAAACTAAAGCGTTGTTGGTTCTGTGTTTAGCTGTCCTCCTATAGGTTCCTATGGACTTTTCCAGCCACTTTTATTGCATTCAGTACTTTGGGATGGCTCTGTAAACAGATGAAGCCAATAATGTATTAACAGTACCAACTGAGAGAAAGCATGGTTAACTGAGGTTACTAAAAACAAAAAGCAATTCAAATCCATTGGCAATCTAGAAAAAGAGTTAAAAATTTTAAAAGCTATTATTAAAGTTGCTATATTGGTCTATTATGCTATGTTATATGTGTGTACATATTGTATGTCCACATGGGGAAATTTTATTAAGAGTTTTATTTTAAATGGCTTATAGATAAGATTGTCCATAAATTTAAGCTGCTAAAATCAATCAAAGATACATTTTAATTGGTGTGACCTGAATCTCTGTATCATATGTTTTAGACTTGTTGGTAGAAAGAAACTAAAAACATTTTAGATGGTTGTGCTTAAGTTTACTGGCTAAACAAACTACACCATGTTAGATATTTAAGAGGTGTTTTCAAATACATGATTCTTAAAATTTATAGAAGGCATTGGACCTTCTGGTAAATGTTTTCTTAAGTTGGTATCTAATGGTTGAAGCTATTTGCTAAGTATTCATGTAATATTGCTATTGTCAGTAAGCGATCTAGGACTTGCTCCCTCATTTCTCTATTCTCAGCCCAACTTGTTCTTTCATTTCTCTATTCTCTTCAAGGGAGGAAACTAGTTCTATTATAAAGGAATCTGTAGGATGCACAATTTAATCTTTAGACCTTATAAAAGAGATGGCTAACATTTTTCTGTAATAGCATAGCCAAAATAAGAACTTAAATAATAATCTCATAGTAGATTCACTTCGCCATCAGCGAAGTATACAGAAGTAGAGAAAACCTCCCTTTCAGACCAAAGGGAATGAAAGTTTTCAAGTGAGAATATAATTTTCCTCATGGGCATTGTCTACCTTAGAAAAACTACTATGGAACATGCCTGTGACTATAGACTTGTAGTTCAGGCCGCAGAAGATTAGAGATGGGACTCGGGCACTCCCTTGACTTGCATCCTCTGGTCTGCTTATCACAAACCAGGAGGAAAAGAAAGCTCGGCATCAGAAGCAATGGGTGGCAGGCCTATTAATGGCTGATCTGTACAGTGATCTGCCCTCAAGGAGACCCAACAGGCCAGTCCACTGCAGTGGCTTTCAATGTGGTAAGCCTGGGCTTCAGCAGAAGTCAGCCTGTGAAGAGCCCTGGCAGCTCTGCCAAGAGTTGGATCACTGGAAATGGACCTGCCCTGGAGTCGAAGGATGCCCAAGTCAGAGCCACAGATCTTATTGGCTCTAAGCTGAAAAGCCCTTCACTCAGCCCAACTTCCAAAGTGACCACTGCAGCTGAGGGTTTGGTCAAGTAGGGTCAGCAACATTGCAGGCAGAACTGTAAATTTCTTGTTAGAGATGCCCCCTGCATTTACCTGGCCAGTGCTCCTCCCAGGCCAGCCAAGTAATGAAAGTCAACAGAGTGCCTTCCCCTAGGAGGTTCACACCTCCCTTAGGATATACCCCATGTGAAGAGATAGATAGGTCTGGGCCTCTGAATTTACAAGGCCTAAAGCCCACCAGATTATTATCAAGCCCCTTCTATCAGGTTCTATTTGCCTCTCAATCAGAAAAATTACTTGTAGCTTAGACAGCACCTTTCTTAGCTCCTCTAATAATGACTCTGTCCTTTGTTCTAGGCCCTGTCTAGTGCTTTTGGGCGTCAGTCCTTTGTAATCATAACCTCTACTCTACCACCAATGGCTCTACTCCCAACCTGTGTGTACTGATGGTCCTCTTCCCCACTTAATGCTGTATAATTGTTCAATTATAAGAGTGGTAAATGCCACTCTTAGGATCATTGGTTACTATCCTCACTCTGTCTTTTATGACCTTGTCTAAATATGATCAGAGTCGGTAAACTTGGAAGGCTTCCATAGCCTTGGCAACTCATGATGACAGCCTAGGATGGTTACTGGCACCATAAAATAGAGTGTCAATTTGTAGGGCCAACAACAGGAGCCACTGTGCACTTGCTCCTCATGTGGGATCTCTGTCCTTAAAGTGCTGTACATTGTAATTTAATGCTATAACTAGTACTCAAACAGTATGTTTCACTTTGTGTTTCTATATGGGTGCAAACTGTTAAAATCTTTACTTCATATATACTAAATTGATCTTCTGTATATAAAGAGAATTGAAAATGAATCTTGATGCAAATGAAAGGGGAGAGGGAGCGGAAGAGGGGAGGGTTGTGGGTGGTAGGGAAGTTATGGGAAGGGGAAGCCATTGTAATCCATAAGAAGTACACTTGAAATTTATATTCATTGAATAAAAGCTAAAAAAAAGGAAAAAAAATAAAGTCCATTGATAATATCCAGAAAACACAAACACAGAGGCTTTCACAATATTTCGGATTCAGTTAGCCAAAACACAACTGGATATTTCTGGTTTCATCCAGTCATATCCGGACAAACTGGTGTGGAATTCGTATGCAATGGACCGAGATATTCACAGTTAAAATGGTTTTGGGAAAAGCAAAGTCATTTCATTAGGCAAGTGCATAAAATGTCATCTATACAAACAGATATATCATGTTTGTTTGCTACAGGTCCTCTAGCTTTCTCCATAGAAAATACAAATATGTTCAGCTGGTGTATCCATGTGGAATGAATTACCGTACCCAAGTTGAAAATAAAATGTTCCCCGATAAAAAACATTCAAAACACTAAAGTCCATTGATAATATCCTGAAAACACAAACACAGAAGCTTTCACAATATTTCGGATTGAGTTAGCCAAAACACAACTGGATATTTCTGTTTCCATCCAGTCATATCCGGACAAACTGGTGTGGAATTCGTATGTAATGGACCGACAAAATCACAGTAAAAAATGGATTTGGAGAATAGTGAAGTCTTTTCGTTAGGCAAGTGCATAAAATGTCATCTATACAAACAGAAATATCATGTTTTGTTGCCACAGTTCCTCTAGGTTTCTCCCTAGAAAATACGAATGTGTAGAGCTGGTGTCCCCATGTGGAACCAATTACTGTATCCAAGCTCAAAATAAAATGTTCCCTGATAAAAAACATTCAAAAAAAAATAAAGTCCGTTGATAATATCAGGAATACACAAACATTGAGGCTGTAGCAATATCTGGGATGGAGTTAGCCAAAACAAAACCGGATATTTCCGGTTTCATCCAGTCACATCTGGACAAATTGGTGTGGAATTCGTATGCAATGGACCGAGAAAAGCACAGTAAAAATGGTTTAGAATAGCAAAGTCTTTTCGTTAGGCACGTGCATAAAATGTCATCTATACAAACAGAAATATCATGTTTGTTTCACGCAGTTCCTCTCGATTTCTCCCTAGAAAATATGAATGTGTAGAGCTGGTGTCCCCAGTATGAAGCAATTAGTGTTTCAACAGTACACAATTAAATGTTCCCTGATAAAAAGCATTCAAAACAATAAAGTCCGTGGATAATATCAGGAATAAACAAACTCAGAGTCTGTAGCAATATCTGGGATTGAGTTAGCCAAATCAAAACCGGATACTTCCGGTTTCAGCCAGTCATATCCGGTAAGCTGGTGTGGAATTCGTATGCAATGAACCAAAAAAATCACAGTAAAAATGGTTTTGGAGAAAAGCAAAGTCTTTTCGTTCGGCAAGTGCATAAAATGTCATCTATACAAACACAAATATCATGTTTGTTTGCCGCAGTTCCTCTTGTTTTCTCCCTAGAAAATACAAATGTGTAGAACAGGTGTCTCCATGTGGAACCAATTAGTGATTCCAAGCACAAAATTAAATGTTCCCTGACAAAAAATATTCAAAACAATAAAGTCCATTGATAATATCCAGAAAACACAAACACGGAGGCTGTAGCAATATTTCGGATTGAGTTAGCCAAAACACAACCGGATATTTCTGTTTTCATCCAGTCATATGCGGAAAATCTGGTGTGGAATTCGTATGCAATGGACCAAGAAAATCACAGTACAAATGGTTTTGGAGAAAAGCAAAGTCTTTTCATTAGGCAAGTGCATAAAATGTCATCTATACAAACAGAAATATCATGTTTGTTTGCCGCAGTTCCTCTAGCTTTCTCCCTAGAAAATACGAATATGTAGAGCTGGTGTCGCCATGATGAACCAATTACTGTATCCAAGCTCAAAATAAAATGTTCCCAGATAAAAATATATTCAAAATAATAAAGTCCGTGAATAAAATCCAGAAAACGCAAACATAGAGGCTGTAGCAACATTGGGGATTGAGTTTGCCAAAACAAAACAGGATATTTCCAATTTCAGCCAGTCATATCCGAGCAACTGGTGTGGAATTCGTATGCAATGGACTGAGAAAATCACAGTAAAAATGATTTTGGATAAAAGCAAAGCCTTTCCGTTAGGCAAGTTCATAAAATGTCATGTATGCAAACAGAAATGTCATGTTTGTTTGCCGCAGTTCCTCTAGCATTATGCTTAGAAAATAAGAATGTGTAGCGCTGGTGTCCCCATGTGGAACCAATTAGTGTTTCAATGGTCCAAAATTAAATGTTCCCTGATAAAAAAACATTCAAAACAATAAAGTCCATCGATAATATCCAGAAAACAGAAACACAGAGGCTTTCACATTATTTCGGATTGCGTTAACCAAAACAAAACCGGATATTTCTGGTTTCATCCAGTCATATCCGACAAAGTGGTGTGTAATTCGTATGCAATGGACAGAGAATATCACAGTAAATATGGTTTTGGAGAAAAGCAAAGTCTTTTCGTTAGGCAAGTGCATAAAATGTCATCTAGACAAACAGAAATATCATGTTTGTTTGCGCAGTTCCTCTAGCATTCTCCCGGGAAAATACGAACGTGTAGAGCTGGTGTCTCCATGTGGAACCAATTAGTGTTTCCAAGCACAACATTAAATGTTACCTAAAAAAAAAAACATTGAAAACAATAAAGTCCGTGGATAATATCAGGAATACACAAACACAGAGGCTGTAGCAATATTTCAGATTGAGTTATCCAAAACAAAACAGGATATTTCCGGTTTCATCCAGTCATATCCGGAAAAACTTGTGTGGAATTCATATGCAATGGACCGAGAAAATCACAGTAAAAATGGTTTTGGAGAAAAGCAAAGTCTTTTCGTTAGGCAAGTGCATAAAATGTCATCTATACAATTAGAAATATCATGTTTCTTTGCCGCAGTTCCTCTAGCTTTCTCCCTAGAAAATACGAATGCATAGAGCTGGTGTCTCCATTTGGAACAAAGTTAGTGTTTCGAAGCACAAAATTTAATGTTTCCTGAAAACAAACAAACAAAAAAAAACATTCAAAAAATAATGCCCGTGGATAATATCAGGCATAGACAAACACAGAGACTTTCACAATATTCCGATTGAGTTAGCCAAAACAAAACCTTATATTTCCGATTTCATCCAGTCATACCCGGACAACTGGTGTTGTTTTCGTATGCAATGGACTAGATATTCACAGTAAAAGTGGTTTTGTAGAAAAGGAAAGACTTTACGTTAGGCAAGTGTATAAAATGTCATCTATATAAACAGAAATATCATGTTTGTTTGCCGCAGTTCCTCTAGGTTTCTCCCTAGAAAATACAAATATGTAGAGCTGGTGTCTCCATGTGGAAACTATTAGTGTTTTGCAGCAGCAAATTAAATGTTATCTGATAAAAAACATTCAATACAATAAACTCTGTGGATAATATCAGGAATACACATACACAGATTCGGTAACAATATCTGGGATTTAGTTAGCGATAAAAATACCGGATATTTCCTGTTTCATACGGTCATATATGGACAAACTGGTGTGGATTTCCTATGTAATGGACCAAGAAAATCACAGTACAAATGGTTTTGGAGGAAAGCAAAGTCTTTTCGTTAGGCAAGTGCGTAAAATGTCATCTAGACAAACAGAAATATCATGTTTTTTTGCGCAGTTCCTCTAGCTTTCTCCCTGGTAAATACGAATGTGTATAGCTGGTGTCTCCATTTGGAACCAATTAGTGTTTCCAAGCACAACATTAAGTGTTACCTAAAAAAAAAAAAAACATTCAAAAAAATAAAGTCCGTGGATAATATCAGGAATACACAAACACAGAGGCTGTAGCAATATTTCAGATTGAATTATGCAAAACAAAACCGGATATTTTGGGTTTCATCCAGTCATATCCGGACAAACTTGTGTGGAATTCATATGCAATAGACCGAGAAAATCCAAGTGAAAATGGTTTTGGAGAAAAGCAAAGTCTTTTCGTTAGGCAAGTGCTTAAAATGTCATCTATACAATCAGAAATATCATGTTTCTTTGCCGCAGTTCCTCTAGCTTTCTCCCTAGAAAATACGAATGCGTAGAGCTGGTGTCTCCATGTGGAACAGAGTTTGTGTTTCGAAGCACAAAATTTAATGTTCCCTGAAAACAACAACAACAATAAAAAATTCAAAAAATAATGCCCGTGGATAATATCAGGAATAGACAAATACAGAGGTTTCACAATATTTCGGATTGAGTTAGCCAAAACAAAACCTTATATTTCCGGTTTCTCCAGTCATATCCGGACAAGCTGGTGTGGAATTCATATGCAATGGACCGAGATATTCACAGTAAAAATGGTTTTGGAGAAAAGCGAAGACATTACGTTAGGCAAATGTATAAAATGTCATCTATATAAACAGAAATATCATGTTTGTTTGCCGCAGTTCCTCTAGGTTTCTCCCTAAAATACTAATATGTAGAGGTTGTGTCTCCATGTGGAAACTATTAGTGTTTTGCAGCACCAAATTAAATGTTACCTGATAAAAAACATTCAATACAATAAAGTCTGTGGATAATACCAGCAATACTCAAACACAGATATGGTAACAATATCTGGGATTGAGTTAGCCATAACAATACTGGATATTTCCTGTTTCATACGATCATTTATGGACAAACTGGTGTGGAATTCCTATGCAATGTACCGAGAAAATCACAGTACAAATGGTTTTGTAGAAAAGCAAAGTATTTTCGTTAGGCAAGTGCATAAAATGTCGTTGATACAAACAGAAATATCATGTTTGGTTGCCGAAGTTCCTCTAGCTTTCTCCCTAGAAAATAAGAATGTGTAGAGCTGGTATTCCCATGATGAACAATTTCGTGTTTCAACGGTACAAAATTAAATGTTCCCTGATAAAAACATACAAAACAATAACTCCCTCGATAATATCCAAAATACACAAACATAGAGTCTTTCAAAATGTTTCGGATTGAGTTAGCCAAAACACAACCGGATATTTCTGGTTTCATCCAGTCATATCCAGACAAAATGGTGTGGAATTCGTACGCAATGGACCGAGAAAGTCACAGTAAAAATGGCTTTGGAGAAAAGCAAAGCCTTTTCGTTAGGCAAGTGCATAAATTGTCATCTATAAAAACAGAAATATCATGTTACTTTACCGCAGTACATCCAGCTTTCTCCATAGAAAATGCGAATATGTAGACCTGGTGTATCCATGTGAAACAAATTAGTGTTTCCAAGTCCAAAATTCGATGTTCCCTCAAAAAAACCATTCAATAAATATAGTCCGTGAATAATATCAGGAATACACAAACACAGAGGCTGTAGCAATATCTGGGATTGAGTTAGCCAAAACAAAACCGGATTTATCCGGTTTCATCCAGTCATATCCGCACACGTTGGTGTGGAATTCGTATGCAATGGACGGAGAAAATAACAGTAAAAATGGTTTTGGAGAAAAGCAAAGTCTTTTCGTTCGGCAAGTGCATAAAATGTCATCTATACAAACAGAATATCATGTTTGTTTGCCGCAGTTCCTCTAGTTTTCTCCCTAAATATACGAATGTGTAGAGTTGGTTTCCCCATGATGAACCAACTAGTGTTTCTACGGTACAAAAATAAATGTTCCCTGAAAAAAAGCATTTAAAAAAAATAATTCCATGGATAATATCAGGAATACACAAACACAGAGGCTGTAGCAATATCTGGGATTGAGTTAGCCAAAACAAAACTGGATATTTACGGTTTCATCCAGTCATATCCGGACAAACTGTTGTGGAATTCCTATGCAATGGACCGAGAAAATCACAGTAAAAATGGTTTTTGAGAAAAGCAAAGTCATTTCGTTAGGCAAGTGCATAAAATGACATCTATATAAACAGAAATATCATGTTTGTTTGTCGCAGTTACTCTAGCTTTCTACCTAGAAAATATGAATGTGTAGAGCTGGTGTCTCCATGTGGAACTAATTATTGTTTCCACGCACAAACTTAAATGACCCCAGAAAAAAAAACATTGAAAAAAATAAAGTCCATGGATAATATCAGGAATAAACAAACACAGAGGCTGTAGCAATATCTGTGATTGAGTTAGCCAAAACAAAACCGGATATTTCCAGTTTCATCCAGTCATATCCGGACAAACTGGTGTGGAATTCGTAAGCAATGGACCGAGAAAATCACAGTAAAAATGGTTTTGCAGAAAAGCAAAGTCTTTACGTTAGGCAAGTACATAAAAAGTAATCTACAGAAATATCATGTTTGTTTGCCGCAGTTCCTCTAGCTTTCTCCCTAGAAAATACCAATGTGTAGAGCTGGTGTTTGCAATATGAACCAATTAGTGTTTCAATGGTACAAAATTAAATTCTCCCTGAAAAAATAAATTTAAAAAAATAAAGTCCGTGGATAATATCAGGAATAAACAAACACAGAGGCTGTAGCAGTATTTTGGATTGAGGAAGCCAAACCACAACCAGATATTTCCGGGTTCATGCAGTCATATCTTTACAAAGCGGTGTGGAATTCATATGCAATGGACAGAGAAAATCACAGTAAAAATGGTTTTGGAGAAAATCAAAGTCATTTCCTTAGGCAAGTTCATAAAATGTCATCTATACAAACAGAAATATCATGTTTGTTTGCCGCAGTTCCTCTAGAAATCTCCCTAGAAAATACGAATGTGTAGAGCTGGTGTCTCCATGTGGAACCAGTTACTGTATCCAAGCTCAAAATAAAATGTTCCCTGAGAAAAAACATTCAAAACAATAAAGTCCATCGATAATATCCAGAAAACATAAACACAGAGGCTGTAGCAATATCTGGGATTGAGTTAGCCAAAACAAAACCGGATATTTTTGGTTTCATCCAGTCATATCTAGACAAACTTGTGTGGAACTCGTATGGAATGGACCGAGAAAATCACAGTAAAAATGGTTTCAGAGAAAAGCAAAGTCTTTTCGTTAGGCAAGTGCATAAAATGTCATCTAGACAAACAGAAATATCATGTTTGTTTGCCACAGTTCCTATAGCTTTCTCCCTAGAAAATACGAATGTGTAGAGCTGGTGTCTCCATGTGGAAACAATTAGTGTTTCCAAGCAAAAAATTAAATGTTCCCTGAAAAAAAAAACATTCAAAACAATAAAGTCCGTGGATAATATCAGGAATACACAAACACAGAGGCTGTAGCAATATATGGGATTGAGTTAGGCAAAACACAACCAGATATTTCCGGTTTCATGTAGTCATATCCAAACAAAGTGGTGTGGAATTCGTATGCAATGGATCGAGAAAATCACCGTAAAAATGGTTTTGGAGAAAATCAAAGTCTTTTCGTTAGGCAAGTGCATAAAATGTCATCTATACAAACAGAAATATCATCATTGTTTGCTGCAATTCCTCTAGCTTTCTCCCTAGAAAATACGAATGTGTAGAGCTGGTGTCTCCATGTGGAACCAGTTACTGTATCCAAGCTCAAAATAAAATGTTCCCTGAGAAAAAACATTCAAAACAATAAAGTCCATCGATAATATGCAGAAAACATAAACACAGAGGCTGTAGCAATATCTGGGATTGAGTTAGCCAAAACAAAACCGGATATTTCCAGTTTCATCCAGTCATATCCGGACAAACTGGTGTGGAATTCGTATGCAATGGACCGAGAAAATCACAGTAAAAATGGTTTCAGAGAAAAGCAAAGTCTTTTCGTTAGGCAAGTGCATAAAATGTCATCTATACAAACAGAAATATCATGTTTGTTTACCGCAGTTCCTCTAGTTTTCTCCCTAGAAAATACGAATGTGTAGAGCTGGTGTCTCCATGTGGAAACAATTAGTGTTTCCAAGCAAAAAATTAAATGTTCCCTGAAAAAAATATTCATAACAATGAAGTCCATGAATAATATCAGGAATACACAAACACAGAGGCTGTAGCAATATCTGGGATTGAGTTAGCCAAAACACAAGCAGATATTTCTGGTTTCATCCAGTCATATCCGGACAAAGTGGTGTGGAATTCCTATGCAATGGACTGAGAAAATAACAGTACAAATCTTTTTGGAGAAAAGCAAGTCTTTTCGTTAGGCAAGTGCATAAAATGTCACCTACACAAACAGAAATATCATATATGTTTGCCGCAATTCCTATAGGTTTTTCCATAGAAATTACAAATGTAATTACTGACGCCATGAACAAGAGTGTCAAATTTAAGTCACCAACAGGAGTCACTGTGTACTTACATCCCATGTGGGATCTGTCCTTAATGTGTTGTCTAATGTGCAGTGATGCTATAACTAGTACTGAAACAGTATTTCTACACTTTGTGTTTCTGCATGGGTACAAACTGATGAGATCTTTACTAATTATATACTGAATCGATCTTCTGTATATAAAGATAATTGGAAATGAAAAAAAAAACCTGGTGTTAAATTGGAAATGGCATAGAAAATTAAATAATTTTTTAAAATATTATGTAGGATCTCGGCTTTAATGTGCTGTACACTCTTATTTAATGCTATAACTAGTACTCCAACAGTATTTTTTGTCACTTTGTGTTGCTATATGGGGGCAAACTGTTGAAATCGTTACCTAATTTATACTAAACTGATCTTTTGTATATAAAGAGAATTGAAAAGGAATGATGATGTGATTGGAAGGGGAGAGGGAGTGGGAGAGGGGAGGGTTGTGGGTGGGAGGGAAGTTTTGGGAGAGGAAACCCATTGTAACCCATGAGCTGTACTTTGGAAATTTATATTCATGAAATAAAAGTTTAATAAAAAAAAGAAATTACGAATGTGTAGAGCTGGTGTCTCCATGTGGAAGCAATTAGTGTTTCAATGGTACAAAATTAAATGTTCCCTGATAAAAAACATTCAAAACAATAGTCTGTGGATAATATCAGGAATACACAAACACAGAGGCTGTAGCAATATATGGGATTGAGTTAGGCAAAACACAACCAGATATTTCTGGTTTCATGCAGTCATATGTGGACAAACTGGTTTGGAATTCGTATGCAATGGACCGAGAAAATCACAGCAAAAATGGTTTTGGAGAAAAGCAACGTGTTTTCGTTAGGCAAGTGCATAAAATATCATCAGTGAAAACAGAAATATCATGTTTGTTTGCAGCAGTTCCTCTAGCTTTCTCCCTAAAAAATACGAATGTGTAGAGCTGGTGTCACCATGAGGCACCAATTAGTATTTCCGAGGACAAAACTAAATGGTCCCTGATACAAAACATTCCAATAAATAAAGTCTGTGGATAATATCAGGAATACACAAACACAGAGGCTGTAGCAATATCTGGGATTGTGTTAGCCAGAACAAAACCAGATATTCCTGGTTTCTTCCAGGAATATCCGGAAAAAATGGTGTGGAATTCATATGAAATGGACGGAGAAAATCACAGTAAAAATGGTTCTGTTGAAAAGCAAAGTCTTTTCGTTAAACAAGTGCATAAAATGTCATCTATAATAACAGAAATATGATGTTTGTTTGCCACAGTTCCTCTAGCTTTCTCCTTAGAAAATATGAATGTGTAGAGTTGTCCCCATGTGGAACCAATTAGTGTTTCAATGGTACAACATTAAATGTTCCTTGATAAAGACATTCAAAACAATAAATTCCATCGATAATATCCAGAAACACAAACACAGAGGCTGTAGCAATATCTGGGATTGAGTTAGCCAAAATAAAACGGGATATTTCCGGTTTCATCCAGTCATATCCGGATAAACTGGTGTGGAATTCATATGCAATGGACCGAGAAAATCACAGTAAAAATGGTTTTTTAGAAAAGCAAAGTCTTTTCATTAGGCAAGCGCCTAAAATGTCATTTATACAAACAGAAATATTATGTTTTTTTCCCGCAGTTCCTCAAGCTTTCACCCTAGATAATACGAATATGTAGAGTTGTTGTCCCCATGATGAACCAATTAGTATTTCTACGGTACAAAATTAAATATTCCCTGAGAAAAATATTCAAAACAATAAAGTCCATCGATAATATCAAGAAAACACAAACACAGAGGCTTTCACAATATTTCGGATTGAGTTAGCCAAAACACAACTGGATATTTCTGTTTTCATCCAGTCATACCCGGCAAAAGTCGTTTGGAATTAAGATGCAATGGACCGAGAAAATCACAGTAAACATGGTTTTGGAGAAAAGCAAAGTCTTTTCGTTAGGCAAGTGCATAAAATGTCATCTATACAAACAGAAATGTCATGTTTGTTTGCCGCAGTTCCTCTAGCTGTCTCCCTAGAAAATACAAATATGTAGAGCTGGTGTCTCCATGTGGAACCAATTAGTGATTCCAAGCACAAAATTAAATGATCCCTGATAAAAAACATTCAAAACAATAAAGTCCGTGGATAATATCAGGAATACACAAACACAGAGGCTGTAGCAATATCTGGGATTGAGTTAGCCAAAACAAATCCGGATATTTCCGGTTTCATCCAATCATATCCAGACAAACTTGTGTGGAATTCATATGAAGTGTACCGAGAAAATCACAGAAAAATGGTTATGGAGAAAAGCAAAGTCTTTTCGTTAGGCAAGTGCATAAAATGTCATCTATCCAAACAGAAATATCATGTTTGTTTGCTGCAGTTCCTCTAGCAGTCTCCCTAGAAAATACGAATGTGTAGAGCTGGTGTCCACATGATGAACCTATTAGTGTTTCTACGGTACAAAATTAAATGTTCCCTGATAAATATAGTCAAAAAAATAAAGTCCTTCTATGATATCCAGAAAACACAAACACAGAGGCTTTCACAATATTCCGGATGGAGTTAGCCAAAACACAACCGGATATTTCTGTTTTCATCCAGTCATAACGGGTAAAAGTTGTTTGGAATTCGTATGCAATGAACCAAAAAAATCACAGTAAAAATGGTTTTGGAGAAAAGCAAAGTCTTTTCTTTGGCAAGTGCAGAAAATGTCATCTATACAAATAGAAATATCATGTTTGTTTGCCGCAGATCCTGTAGCTGTCTCCATAGAAAGTACGAATGTGTAGAGCTGGTGTCTCCATGTGGAACCAATTAGTGTTTCCAAGATCAAAATTAAATGTTCCCTGATAAAAAACATTGAAATCAATAAAGTTCGTTGATAATATCAGGAATACACAAACACAGAGGCTTTCACAATATTTCAGATTGAGTTAGCCAAAACACAACCGGATATTTCTATTTTCATCCAGTCATATCCGGACAAAGTGGTGCGGAATTCATATGCAGTGGACCGAGAAAATCACAGTAAAAATGGTTTTGGAGAAAATCAAAGTCTTTTCGTTAGGCAAGTGCATAAAATGTCATCTATACAAACAGAAATATCATGTTTGTTTGCCGCAGTTCCTCTAGCTTTCTCCCTAGAAAATACGAATGTGTAGAGATGGTGTCTCCATGTGGAACCAATTAGTGTTTCCAAGATCAAAATTAAATATTCCCTGATAAAAAACATTCAAAACAATAAAGTACGTGGAAAATATCAGCAATACACAAACACAGAGGCTGTAGCAATATCTGGATTGACTTAACCAAAAAAAAAACCTGGATATTTCCGGTTACATCCAGTCATATCCCGACAAACTGGTGTGGAATTCATATGAAGTGTACCGAGAAAATCACAGTAAAAATGATTTTGGAGAATAGCAAAGTCTTTTCATTAGGCAAGTGCCTAAAATGTCATTTATACAAAGAGAAATATCATGTTTCTTTGCCGCAGTTCCTCTAGCTTTCTCCCTAGAAAATACGAGTGTGTAGAGCTGATCTCCCCATGATGAACCAATTAGTGTTTCAACGGTACATAATTAATGTTCCCTGATAAAAAGCATTCAAAACAATAAATCCGTGGATAATATCAAGAATACACAAACACAGAGGCTGTAGCAATATCTGGTATTGAGTTAGCCAAAACAAAACTGGATATTTCTGGTTTCATCCAGTCATATCCAGACAAACTTGTGTGGAATTCAAGCCTGGAGAACGCGGAGGGAAGCCCCGTGACCCCTCCCTGCTTCCCTCTCCCCCAACAACTCTGACTGCTATTGACAAACCCCCAACTTTTCCCCACAGACTTGCACCCCTGACCAAGGCATCTACCCAGGGGATGGTGAGAGGGCCGGGCAGGGGATCGTGAGTGCAGCCCCGGGAAAGCATGAAAATGCCACTTTGGTTTCGCCTTTGCCAACCACAGCCCCGCGGACCCTGTCCCTGCCCAAAGATGCAGGCCTGGAGCGTCTGGGTATCCTGGAGTGAGAGCGGGGGAGGGAGGAGAAGGAGGGCGGGAGGGTGTGTGAAGGCACCCCCAAACACCTTACCGTCTTGGCAGCCCCCTCCCCGAAAGTCGCTCAGCCAGAGTCTGGGGTAAACAGGGAGCAGCACAGTGGACTAGGACTTGGAGGGAGCGCAGCCCAGGAGGAGTTTCCAGAGCAGCTCCGTGGTGGGGGCTGCTCCGGAGTCGCTGGGCAATCGCTTTGCTGCTGGGTGGCGAGGCCGCTGCTCTGCGGGCAGCCCAGGGGAGGTGTGTGTTCGCGTGCCTGTGAGCGGAGCCTGGGGACAGGGCCGCTGCTCACTGGCTCGCGTGTCCCCTCGCTGCCCCCTCTGCCCCCACTGAAGGATCAGTGACTCATCCCGGCGCTGGCGCGCCCTAGGCCCCGTGCATCCACCAGGGCTACAGTTCTCCTGGCCGCTGCTGCCGCCGCCACCGCTGCAGTGGCTGCCTCCCCTTCCTCCTCCTCATTTTAATTCAGGGAACAGGCTCACAGCCCCAGCCCAAGCACACAGCCCCTTCCTGGCTGCCCAATGCCGCCTCCCACAGCTTTCCCGCAGGGCCAGCTCCTCTGCTGCGGCCAGGGAGTGGGAGTGAGCATGAGTGGTGGCAGTGGCAAGGTGGAAGGAAGAAGGTAGCAGGGCAGGGTGCACCATAAAAATTATTGTGATTACATGTAAAATCTGTGATTTTATAAAATTACCATTGTTATGTAATCAACCATATTATCATCAAAACCCTATTGATGTCATAATCACTCAGGATTTCATAAGCCACCAATGCGATATCATAAACTAAGCACTGTGATGTCAAATTATAAAAGTTATTGTGATGCCACAAATCCAATTTCGTTACATCATGATCAATTAAGATGTCCTAAACCACCATTGTGATACTATAATGAGTAATGATGTCATAAAACAATTATGTCATAAATCAGGATTTTGTTAGCATAAAATATTGTACTGCAATAAAACTGCCTTTGTTATGTCACAATTAATTGTGGTGTCATAAAAATACTTATAATGAAATAAACCAACCACTCTGGTATCATAAAACTACCATTGTGACATAATGGTCAATTGCAATTTCATAAACAACCCTAGTGATGTCATAATGACCATTGTGATCTCATAAAATTACCACTGTGTTGTCATAATCAGTTGTGAGTCATTGAAATAATTAGGACACCCTAAACTTACCATTATGACATCATAATTAATCATTATGATATCATTCAATTGTGAAATCATAAAAACCATTGTGATGTCATAAACCTATGATTATGATCTCTTAGTCAATTACTATATCATAAATCATCACTGTGATGGCATTATCAATTGTGATGTCATAAAACACAAGGTGGATGTTATAATCAATTCTGATATTATGAAAAACATTTTGATGTTATATAAAAATATTGTGCTGGCATAAATATGTAGTTCTAATATCATAGGTCAAACATTGTGTAGTCATGATTACAAATTAAAGCCATGAAAATCATTGTGATGTCATAAATCTGCCATCATGAGATAATAATCAATTGAATGTCATAAATAAGCACTGTGTGGACATGAATTTCCATTGTAATTTATCATTTGTGAAGTCATGAACCAATATTTTGATATTATAAGCCTCTATGTGATGTCATAAAACTGCCAATATGTTATAAAACATTGAGGTAATTAAAATAATTTTGAAGTCAAAAGCTGTTATATGAAAAACCATGTTATAAATGACATAAAGCTATCAATTATGTCATAAAAAATTGTGATTTTGTAAAATCCTTGTAATTTCCTAATCAATAATATTTGATAATTATATAATTACCATTATGATGTCATAATCATCAATTAACATAAAAACCATTGTGATGTCATATCTACCAATATGAAGTCATAATCAATTTGTGATGCCATAAACCACCATTGTGGTAACATAAACAATTATAAACCATTGTGATGTCATCTCAATTGTGATGTTATGAACCATCATTATCATGTTGTAGCTGGGATGTTGTAAAATCTATTGTGATGCCATAAGCCAATATTATGATAGCATAACATACCATTGTGTTGCCATAACATGACACTGTTATGTCATGATAAATTGTGATGTCACAAAATGCCATAAAAATCATTCTAATGTCATAAAACAACCATTTGATGTCATCGATATTGCAGGCTTAAAAGCCACTGTGATGTTATGAACCTATCATTGTGACATTATAATCAATTCTGATGTCAATAAAACAATGTGATGTTATAAAGCTACCATTATGATGTCATAGTTGTGAACACATAAAAACCATTTGTGATGTCACAAATCGAACTTTAGGGAGTCATAATTGTGATGTGGTAAAATGCCATTGTGGTATGAAAATCAATTGTGATATCAGGAAAACCATTGTTTGGCCATCAATATTATGATACAATGAACCAAAAATAGTCATGTCACAAACCAACCACTATGATGTCATAATTAACTGTGAAGCCATGCATACTATTGTGACATTATAAACCTTGCATTGTGATGTCACATCCTCATTCCCTTGACCATCATTGGGATGTCATAATTAATTGTGATGTCATGAAAACCACTGTGATGACAAACCAATATTGTGATTTATACTGTGATGAACACAAAATTGTGATTTCATAAACTAGCTACTATGTTGTCATTAAAAAAAAAAAGAAAATGTCATCTATACAAACAGAAATATCATGTTTGTTTGCCGCAGTTCCTCTAGCTGTCTCCCTAGAAAATACGAATGTGTAGAGCGGGTGTCTCCATGTGGAACCAATTAGTGATTCCAAGCACAAAATTAAATGTTCCCTGATAAAAAAACATTCAAAACAATAAAGTCAGTGGATAATATCAGCAATACACAAACAGAGAGGCTGTAGCAATATCTGGGATTGAGTTAGCCAAAACAAATCCGGATATTTCCGGTTTCATCCAGTCATATCCAGACAAATTTGTGTGGAATTCATATGAAGTGTACCGAGAAAATCACAGAAAAATGGTTTTGGAGAAAAGCAAAGTCCTTTCGTTGGGCAAGTGCATAAAATGTCTTCTATACAAACAGAAATATCATGTTTGTTAGCCGCAGTTCCTCTAGCAGTCTCCCTAGAAAATATGAATGTGCAGAGCTGGTGTCCCCATGATGAACCAATTATTGTTTCTACGGTACAAAATTAAATGTTCCCTGACAAAAATATTCAAAACAATAAAGTCCATCGATAATATACAGAAAACACAAACACAGAGGCTTTCACAATATTTCGCATTGAGTTAGACAAAACACAACCAGATATTTCTGGTTTCATCCAGTCATATCCGGACAAAGTGGTGCAGAATTCGTATGCAATGGACTGAGAAAATCACAGTAAAAATGGTTTTGGAGAAAAGCAAAGTCTTTTCGTCAGGCAAGTGCATAAAATGTCATCTATACAAACAGAAATATCATGTTTCTTTGTCGCAGTTCCTGTAGCTGTCTCCCTAGAAAATACGAATGTGTAGAGCTTGTGTCCCCATGATGAACCAATTAGTGTTTCAACGGTACAAAATTAAATGCTCCCTGATAAAAACAATCAAAACAATAAAGTCCGTGGATGATATCAGGAATACACAAACACAGAGGCTCTAGCAATATCTGGGATTGAGTTAGCCAAAACAAAAGCGGATACTTCTGTTTTCATCCAGTCGTATCCGGACCAAATTTTGTGGAATTCATATGAAGTGTACCGAGAAAATCACAGAAAAATGGTTTTGGAGAAAAGCAAAGTCTTTTCGTTAGGCAAGTGCATAAAATGTCATCTATACAAACAGAAATGCATGTTTGTTTGTCGCAGTTCCTCTAGCTTTCTCCCTAGAAAATACGAATATGTTCAGCTATTTTCTCCATGTGGATCCAATTACTGTATCCAAGCTCAAAATAAAATGTGTCTTTACTAATTATATACTGAATTGATCTTCTGTATATAAAGAGAATTGGAAATGAAAAAAAACAACCTGGAGTTAAAAAGAAAATGGCATAGAAAATTAATTAATTTGAAAAAAAATTATGTAGGATCTCTGTCTTTAATGTGCTGTACATTGCTATTTAATGCTATAATTAGTAATCCAATGGTAGTTTTTTCACTTTATGTTGCTATATGGGCAAAATATTGAAATCTTTACGTAATATATACTAAACTGATCTTCTGTATATAAAGATAATTGAAAATGAATCATTACATGAATGGAACGGGAAAGGGAGCGGGAAAGGGGAGGGTTGCGGGCGGGAGGGAAGTTATGGTGGGGGGAAAGCCATTGTAACCCATAAGCTATACTTTGGAAATTTATATTCATTAAATAAAAGTTTAATAAAAAATGTCCCACGATAAAAAAGCATTCAAAAAAATAATGTCCGTTGAAAATATCCAGAAAACACAAACACAGAGGCTTTCACAATAATTCGGATTGAGTTAACCAAAACAAAACCGATATTTCAGGTTTCATCAAGTCATATCAGGACAAACTGGTGTGGAATTCTTATGAAGTGTACCGAGAAAATCACAGAAAAATGGTTTTGGAGAAAAGCAAAGTCTTTACGTTAGCCAAGTGTATAAAATGTCATCTATACAAACAGAAATATCATGTTTGTTTGCCGCAGTTTCTCTCGCAGTCTCGCTAGAAAATACGAATGTGTAGAGCTGGTTTCGCCATGATGAACCAATTAGTGTTTCGACGGTACAAAATTAAATGTTCCCTGATAAAAACATTCAAAACAATAAAGTCCATCGATAATATCCAGAAAACACAAACACAGATGCTGTAGCAATATTTGGGATTGAGTTAGCCAAAACAAAACTGGATATTTCTGGTTACATCCAGTCATATCCGGTAAACTGGTGTGGAATTCGTATGCAATGGACGGAGATATTAACAGTAAAATGGTTTTGGAGAAAAGCAAAGTCATTTCATTAGGCAAGTGCACTAAATGTCATCGATACAAACAGAAATATCATGTTTGTTTGCCACAGTTCCTCTAGCTTTCTCCCTAGAAAATAGGAATATGTTCAGCTGGTGTCTCCATGTGGAACCAATTACTGTATCCAAGCTCAAAATAAAATGTTCCCCGATAAAAAACATTCAAAACAATGAAGTCCGTTGATAATATCCAGAAAAAGCAAACACAGAAGCTGGAGCAATATCTGCGATTGAGTTAGCCAAAACAAAACCGGATATTTCTGGTTTCATCCAGTAATATCCAGACAAACTTGTTTGGAATTCGAATGCAATGGACCGAGAAAATCACAGTAAAAATAGTATTGGAGAAAAGCAATTTCTTTTCGTTAGGCAAGTGCATAAAATGTCATCTATACAAACAGAAATATCATGTTTGTTTGCTGCAGTTCCTCTAGCTTTCTCCCTAGAAAATACGAATGTGTAGAGCTGGTGTCCCCATGTAGAACCATTTAGTGTTTCAACGGTACAAAATTAAATGTTCCCTGATAAAAACATTCAAAACAATAAAGTCCATCGATAATATCCAGAAAACACAAACACAGAGGCTTTCACAATATTTCAGATTGAGTTAGCTAAAACACAACCGGATATTTCTGGTTTCATCCAGTCATATCCGGAAAAAGCCGTTTGGGATTCGGATGCAATGGACCGAGAAAATCACAGTAAAAATGGTTTTGGAGAAAAGCAAAGTCTTTTCATTAGGCAAGTGCATAAAATGTCATTGATACAAACAGAAATATCATGTTTGTTTGCCGCCGTTCCTCTAGTTTTCTCCCTAGAAAATACGAATATGTTCAGTTGGTGTCTCCATTTGGAACCAATTACTATATCCAAGCTCAAAATAAAATGTTCCGCAATAAAAAAACATTTAAAAGAATAAGTCCGGATAGGAAATTAGGAGAGTGGCAAGATGGCGGAATAGGCCGGGAGCACACAATTAGTCCGGGGCAGAGACAGTTTAATATAAGTGGAGATACTGCAGGGTCAAGGAAGAATAGGGGATGAAAAATCAGAGGATACACTTCCGGAACAAGTGATTCACAGTGTACCTGCGTGGAGAGCGTGGGAGCCCAAGTTCAGGACACCAGTGGCAGACTCAACACACCAGCGGTGGAACGTTACGTGAGCCGAACCTCAATAGCCCGAGACACCAGCGGGCAATTGGAAAGAGGAGGCTAGAGCGAACGAGGCTTGAAACTCCGTGGGGAAAAATTCTCCAGGCAAACTAGAAGAGAGAGAGGAAAAAAATAAGAAAAGTGACCGATACGGACACAAGTTTCTCTCTCTCTGCTCACCTCTAAAAGGAAGCAAGACAGAGCAGGCGCCATTTTGGACATACGTCATAAGCAGGGCGACCTCAGGTCTGCACTGGCCCTGAGCCTAGCAGAAACACCTGACTCTGGGGGGAAGGGTGACATAACAGGAGGTTAGGATCTAACTTGGCAACCCAGTGGGAGACTGCAGGAGAATTGGAGCCCACACTGAGGGCAGCACAGATTTCCTGTGTGGTCCGTGGGAAAGAGCTTCCGATCTCTGGCTCCTGTGGGTATATCATTTGCCTGCTGACTACCTCCAATTACGTTCAGCTGTGCAGAATTACTTCCCTTTTGAATCAAAAAAAGAAAGAGACATTTACCACACCTAACCTGGGAGTGTCATCTTTGACACACCCTCAACCCTGAGGAACCAAACACAGCTCTCAGTCCACACTCATCTCAAGCTTCTAAGACTCCATTGAAAGCAGACAGTCCACTTAATATAGAGCCATAGTGTAACAAGAAAAAACACCACAGTTAAGAACCCAAATATCTCCAACATGCCAAACAACAAACACAACAACCAAGCTAACGAGAACAAGGAAGACACTATGATGCCCCCAAATGAAAAAGGCACCCCAATTCAAGATTATGAAGACGGTGAGATCGAAGAAATGCAATAAGCGGATCTCCAAAAATTGATAAGAACATTAAGAAGTTCTCAAAAACAAATTCTTGAACTACAGAAATCCTTAATGGACAAGATAGAAAATCTCTCTCATGAAAATGAAATATTAAGGAGGAATCTAAATGAAATGAAACAACTAGTGGAACAAGAAACTGTGATAGTGATGAGAAATCATAATGAAATGAAGAATTCAATAGATCAAATGACAAACACATTAGAGAGCCTTAAAAACAGAATGGGCGAAGCAGAAGAGAGAATATCAGACTTAGAAGACGGAGAACAGGAAAGGAAACAGGCAAACCAAAGAAAAGAAGAGGAAATCAGAAATCTAAATAATATTGTCAGGAATCTATAGGATACTATTAAAAAACCCAGCATTTGGGTTCTAGGAGTTCCTGAAGGCATGGAGAGGGAGAAAGGATTAGAAGGCATTTTCAGTGAGATACTAGCAGAAAATTTCCCAGGTTTGGAGAAGGACAGAGGCATCTTAGTACAGGAAGCTTATAGAACCCCTAATAAACATGACCAAAAGAGATCCTCACCACGACATGTTGTAATCAAACTCACCACAGTGAAACATAAAGAGAAGATCCTAAAATGTGCAAGAGAGAAACGTCAGATTACTCTTAGAGGATCTCCAATTAGACTCACAGCAGACTTCTCATCAGAAACCCTACAAGCTAGAAGGGAATGGCGAGACATAGCCCAGGTACTAAGAGAGAAAAACTGCCAGCCCAGAATACTATATCCTGCAAAGCTCTCATTTGTGAATGAAGGTGAAATTAAGACTTTTCATAGCAAACAGAAACTGAAAGAATTTGTTGCCACTCATACTGCCCTGCAAAAGATGCTTAAAGATGTGTTACACACAGAAACACAGAAACACGGTCACCAATATGAAAGAAGGTAAAGGAAGGAAACCTCACAGCAAAAGATCACAGGAAGCTCAATTTCTCTTTGACATAGAATTAAACTCTGATGCTCGGTTAAAGCAATGTGTTAAAGTAATCTATTATGTGCTCTTGATGTCTGTTAAATTCTAATTGTTCAAAAACAGCTGAATTTTTATTAAGAGCTATGGGTTATTTAAATAGGTGCTTATTTTCAAAGATTTGAATAGTCACCTTGTAACAATGATCAAATTTGGTCTATATTATGTCATGATTTTAAGGAATCTTATTTCAACCAGATATTTTGGATTTTGAGCCTTCTTGGCATTCTTGACAGGTATTCAAAAAATCAAAGTTTCAAACAATCTGGTCTCTAAAATTTCCAGTAAACCCTGGACTTTGGTTTTTCCAGTTTGGGCCCAACTGAAAAAATCAAAGGACCTATGTCTCTCATCTTATAGAGACACCAACTAAGCAGGCTATTTGGATTATATTAGAAGGACTGTCAGGATGTGATGTGGTACTAGACTTTAAGTTTCTATAATGGAAAATGCTATTAATACAAATGTTTGAGAATTAAAAAGTCTAATGATCTTGTGTTACTAGACATGATAGTTATCGTAATGAGAAAGCCCCAGAGGCCTAAAGGGTTAAATACTTGTAAAATCCTACAGGTGCTTTCAAAAATACTGTGAAGTAAGCAAGTGCCTCTTGTTGGTTGATGAGTTTATAATTTTAAACATGGCGACTTAAAGTCTTTTGTCATCCATAGTTATATATGATGTGCTGCTCATAAAACTAAAGCGTTGTTGGTTCTGTGTTTAGCTGTCCTCCTATAGGTTCCTATGGACTTTTTCCAGCCACTTTTATTGCATTCAGTACTTTGGGATGGCTCTGTAAACAGATGAAGCCAATAATGTATTAACAGTACCAACTGAGAGAAAGTATGGTTAACTGAGGTTACGAAAAACAAAAAGCAATTCAAATCCATTGGCAATCTAGAAAAAGAGTTAAAGATTTTAAAAGCTATTATTAAAATTGCTATATTGGTTTATTATGCTATGTTATATGTGTGTACATATTGTATGTCCACATGGGGAAATTTTATTAAGAGTTTTATTTTAAATGGCTTATAGATAAGATTGTCCATAAATTTAAGCTGCTAAAATCAATCAAAGATACATTTTAATTGGTGTGACCTGAATCTCTGTATCATATATTTTAGACTTGTTGGTAGAAAGAAACTAAAAACATTTTAGATGGTTGTGCTTAAGTTTACTGGCTAAACAAACTACACCATGTTAGATATTTAAGAGGTGTTTTCAAATACATGATTCTTAAAATTTATAGAAGGTATTGGACCTTCTGGTAAATGTTTTCTTAAGTTGGTATCTAATGGTTGAAACGGTTTGCTAAGTATTCATGTAATATTGCTATTGTCAGTAAGCGATCTAGGACTTGCTCCCTCATTTCTCTATTCTCAGCCCAACTTGTTCTTTCATTTCTCTATTCTCTTCAAGGTAGGAAACTAATTCTATTATAAAGGAATCTGTAGGACAGACAATTTAATCTTTAGACCATATAAAAGAGATGGCTAATATTTTCCTGTAATAGCATAGCCAAAATAAGAACTTAAATAATAATCTCATAGTAGATTCACTTTGCCATCAGCGAAGTATACAGAAGTAGAGAAAACCTCCCTTTCAGACCAAAGGGAAAGAAAGTTTTCAAGTGAGAATATAATTTTCCTCATGGGCATTGTCTACCTTAGGAAAACTACTGCAGAACATGCCTGTGACAATAGACTTGTAGTTCAGGCCACCAAAGATTAGAGATGGGAAACGGGCACTCCCTTGACTTGCATCCTCTGGTCTGCTTTAACACAAACCAGGAGGAAAAGAAAGCTGGGCATCAGAAGCAATGGGTGGCAGGCCTATTAATGGCTGATCTGTACAGTGATCTGCCCTCAAGGAGACCCAACAGGCCAGTCCACTGCAGTGGCTTTCAATGTGGTAAGCCTGGGCTTCAGCAGAAGTCAGCTTGTGAAGAGCCCTGGTAGCTCTGCCAAGAGTTGGATCACTGGAAATGGACCTGCCCTGGAGTCGAAGGATGCCCAGGTCAGAGCCACAGTTCTTATTGGCTCTAAGCTGAAAAGCCCTTCACTCAGCCCAACTTCCAAAGTGACCACTGCAGCTGAGGGTTTGGTCAAGTAGGGTCAGCAACATTGCAGGCAGAACTGTAAATTTCTTGTTAGAGATGCCCCCTGCATTTACCTGGCCAGTGCTCCTCCCAGGCCAGCCAAGTAATGAAAGTCAACAGAGTGCCTTCCCCTAGGAGGTTCACACCTCCCTTAGGATATACCCCATGTGAAGAGATAGATAGGTCTGGGCCTCTTATTTACAAGGCCTAAAGCCCACCAGATAATTATCAAGCCCCTTCTATCAGGTTCTATTTGCCTCTCAATCAGAAAAATTACTTGTAGCTTAGACAGCACCTTTCTTAGCTCCTCTAATAATGACTCTGTCCTTTGTTCTAGGCCCTGTCTAGTGCACTTGGGCCTCAGTCCTTTGTAATCATAACCTCTACTCTACCACCAATGGCTCTACTCCCAACCTGTGTGTACTGATGGTCCTCTTCCCCACTTAATGCTGTATAATTGTTCAAACCTGGTAAATGCCATTCTTAGGATCATTGGTTACTATCCTCACTCTGTCTTTTATGACCTTGTCTAAATATGATCAGAGTTGGTAAACTTGGAAGGCTTCCATAGCCTTGGCAACTCATGATGACAGCCTAGGATGGTTACTGGCGCCATAAACTAGAGTGTCAATTTGTAGGGCCAACAACAGGAGCCACTGTGCACTTGCTCCTCATGTGGGATCTCTGTCCTTAATGTGCTGTACATTGTGATTTAATGCTATAACTAGTACTCAAAGAGTATGTTTCACTTTGTGTTTCTATGTGGGTGCAAAGTGTTGAAATCTTTACTTCATATATACTAAATTGATATTCTGTATATAAAGAGAATTGAAAATGAATCTTGATGAAAATGAAAGGGGAGAGGGAGCAGGAGAGGGGAGGGTTGCGGGTGAGAGGGAAGTTATGGGAGGGAGAAGCCATTGTAATCCATAAGCCATACACTGGAAATTTATATTCATTAAATAAAAGCTAATAAAAAAGAAGAAAAACACAGAGGCTGTAGCAATATCTGGGATTAAGTTAGACAAAACACAACCGGATATTTCCGGTTTCATCCAGTCATATCCGGACAAAGTGGTGTGGAATTCGTATGCAATGGACCGAGAAAATCACAGTAAGAATGTTTTAGGAGAAAAGCAAAGTCTTTTCTTGGCAAGTGCATAAAATTTCATCTATACTAACAGAAATATCATGTTTGTTTCCCGCACTTCCTCTAGCTTTCTCCCTAGAAAATACGAATGTGTAGAGCTGGTGTTCCCATGATGAACCAAATGGTGTTTCTACGGAATAAAATTAAATGTTCCCTGATAAAAACATTCAAAACCATAAACTCTTTCGATAATATCCAGAAAACACAAACACAGAGGTTGTAGCAATATTTCGGATTGTGTTAACCAAAACACAACCAGATATTTCAGGTTTCATCCCGTCATATCTGGACAAAGTGGTGTGGAATTCGTATGCAATGGACCCAAAAAATCACAGTTAAAAGTATTTTGGAGAAAACCACAGTCTTTTCATGGGGCAAGTGCATAAAATATCATCTTGACAAACAGAAATATCATGTTTGTTTGCCGAAGTTCCTCTAGCTTTCTCAGTAGAAAATACGATTGTGTAAAGCTGGTGTCTCCATGTGGAACCAATTGAGGTTTCTACGGAACAAAATTAAATGCCCCCAGATAAAAAACATTCAAAACAATAAGTCCATCGATAATATCCAGAAATCTCAAACACAGAGGCTGTAGCAATATATGGGATTGAGTTAGCCAAAACACCACCGGATATTTCTGTTTTCATCCAGTCATATCCAGACAAACTGTTGTGGAATTCCTATGCAATGGACGGAGAAAATCACAGTAAAATGGTTTTGGAGAAAAGCAAAGACTTTTCGTTAGGCAACTGTATAAAATGTCATTGATACAAACAGAAATATCATGATTGTTTGCCGCAGTTCTTCTAGCTTTCTCCCTAGAAAATAGGAATGTGTAGAGCTGGTGTCTCCATGTGGAACCAATTAGTGTTTCCAAGCACAAACTTAAATGATCCCTGAAAAAAAAAAACATTGAAAAGAATAAAGTCCATGGATAATAGCAGGAATACACAAACACAGACGCTGTAGCATTACTTCAGATTTGGCTAGCCAAAACACAACCAGATACTTCTGGTCTCATGCAGTCATATCCCGACAAAGTGGTGTGGAATTCGTATGCAATGGACCGAGAAAATCACAGTAAAAAATGTTTTGGAGAAAAGCAAAGACTTATCGTTAGGCAAGTGCATAAAATGTCATCTATACCAACCGAAATATCATATTTGTTTGCCGCAGTTCCTCTAGCTTTCTCCCTACAAAATACGAATGTGTAGAACAGGTGTTCCCATGATTAACCAGTTAGTGTTTCCAAGCACAAAAATAAATGTTCCCTGAAAAAAAGCATTCAAAATAATAAAGTCCGTGGATAATATCAGGAATACACAAACACAGAGGCTGTAGCAATATCTGGGATTGAGTTAGCCAAAACAAAACCGGATATTTCCGGTTTAATCCAGTCATATCCGGAAAAACTGGTGTGGAATTCGTATGCAATGGACCGAGAAAATCACAGTACAAATGGTTTTGGAGAAAAGCATAGTATTTTCATTAAGCAAGTGCATAAAATGTCATCTGTACGAACAGAAATATCATGTTTGTTTGTCGCAGTTCCTCTAGCTTTCTCCCTAGAAAATACGAATTTATAGAGTTGGTGTCTCCATGATGAACCAATTAGTATTTCAATGGTACAAAATTAAATGATCCCTGATAAAAACATTCAAAAAAAAAAGTCCATCGATAATATCCAGAAAACACAAACACAGAGGCTTTCACAATATTTTGTTTTGAGTTAGCCAAAACACAACCATATATTTCTGGTTTCATTCAGTCATATCTGGACAAACTGGTGTGGAATTCGTATGCAATGGAGCGAGAAAATCACAGTACAAATGGTTTTGGAGAAAAGCAAAGTCTTTTCGTTAGGCAAGTGCATAAAATGTCATCTATACAACCAGAAATATCATGCTTGTTTGACGCAATTCCTCTAGTTTTCTCCCTAGAAAATACAAATGTGCAGAGCTGGTGTCTCCATGTGGAAATAATTAGTGTTTCAATGGTACAAAATTAAATGTTCCCTGATAAAAAAACATGCAATAAAATAAAGTCTGTGGATAATATCAGCAATACACAAACACAGAGGCTGCAGCAACATCTGGGGTTGAGTTAGCCAAAAGCAGTAGGATATTTTTCTTTTCATCCAGTCACATCAGGAGAAACTGGTTTGGAATTCTTATGCAATGGACAGAGAAAATCACAGGAAAAATGGTTTTGGAGAAAAGCAAAGTCTTTTCATTAGGCAAGTGCATAAAATGTCATCCATACAAACAGAAATATTATGTTTGTTTGCCACAGTTCCTCTAGCTTTCTCCCTAGAAAATAGGAATGTGTAGAGCTGGTGTTTCCATGATGAACCAATTAGTGTTTCAATGGTACAAAATTAAATGTTCCCTGATAAAAACATTCAAAACAATAATCTCTTTCAATAATATCCACAAAACACAAACACAGATGCTGTAGCAATATTTCAGATTGAGTTAGCCAAAACAAAACCGGATATTTCCAGTTTCATCCAGTCATATCCGGAAAAACTGGTTTGGATTTCGTATGCAATGGACAGAGAAAATCACAGTAAAAATGGTTTTGCAGAAAAGCAAAGTCTTTTCGTCAGGCAAGTGCATAAAATGTCATCTATACAAACAGAAGTATCATGTTTGTTTGACGCAGTTCCTGTAGCTTTCTCCCTAGAAAATAGGAATGTGTAGAGCTGGTGTCTCCATGTGGAAAAATTAGTGTTTCAATGGTACAAAATTAAATGTTCCCTGATAAAAAACATTCAAAGCAATAAAGTCTGTGGATAATATCAGGAATGCACAAACACAAATGCTGTAGCAATATCTGGGATTGAGTTAGACAAAACAATACCGGATATTTCTGGTTTAAACCAGTCACATCCGGACAAAGTGATGTGGAATTCGTATGCAATGGACCGAGAAAATCACAGTAAAAATGTTTTAGGAGAAAAGCAAACTCTTTTCTTGGCAAGTGCATAAAATGTCATCTATACTAACAGAAATATCATGTTTGTTTCCCGCACTTCCTCTAGCATTCTCCCTAGAATATACGAATGTGTGGAGCTGGTGTTCCCATGATGAACCAATTGGTGTTTCTACGGAACAAAATTAAATGTTCCCTGATAAAAACATTCAAAACCATAAACTCTTTCGATAATATCCAGAAAACACAAACACAGAGTTTGTAGCAATATTTCGGGTTGTGTTAACCAAAACAGAACCAGATATTTCAGGTTTCATCCAGTCATGTCTGGACAAAGTTGTGTGGAATTCGTATGCAAAGGACCAAGAAAATCACAGTTAAAAGTATTTTGGATAAAACCAAAGTCTTTTCTTTAGGCAAGTGCATAAAATATCATCTTGACAAACAGAAATATCATGTTTGTTTGCCGCGTTCCTCTAGCTTTCTCCCTAGAAAATACGATTGTGTAGAGCTGGTGTCTCCATGCGGAACCAATTGGTGTTTCTATGGAACAAAATTAAATGTCCCCCGATAAAAAACATTCAAAACAATAAGTACATCGATAATATCCAGAAATCTCAAACACAAGGCTGTAGCAATATTACGGATTGAGTTTGCCAAAACACAACCGGATATTTCTGGTTTCATCCAGTCATATCTGGACAAACTGGTGTGGAATTCATCTGTAATGGACCGAGAAAGTCACAACAAAAATAGTTTTGGAGAATAGCAAAGTATTTACGTTAGGCAAGTGCATAAAATGTCATCGATACAAACAGAAATATCATGTTTGTTTGCTGCAGTTCCTCTAGCTTTCTCCCTAGAAAATACGAATATGTAGAGCAGGTGTCTCCATATGGAAACAATTAGTGTTTAAATGGTACAAAATTAAATGTTCCCTGATAAAGAACATTCAAAACAACAAATTATGAGGATACTAAAAGGAATGCATAAACATAAGGCTGTAGAAATATCTGGGAATGAGTTAGCCAAAACAAAACCGGATATTTCCTGTTTCATCCAGTCATATGCGGACAAAGTGGTGCAGAATTCGTATGCAATAGACCGAGAAAATCACTGTACAAATGGTTTTGGAGAAAAGCAAAGAATTTTCGTTAGGCAACTGCATAAAATGTCATCGATACAAACAGAAATATCATGTTTGTTTCCCGCAGTTCCTCTAGCTTTCTCCCTAGAAAATACAAATGTGTAGAGCTGTTGTCCCCATGATGAACCAATTAGTGTTTCAACGGTAGAAAATTAAATGTTCCCTGATAAAAACATTCAAAACAATAAAATCCGTGGATAATATCAGGAATACACAAACACAGAGGTTTTCGCATTATTTCGGATTGAGTTAGCCAAAACAGAACCAGAAATTTCCGGGTTCAACCTGTCATATCCAGTAAACTGGTGTGGAATTCGAATGCAATTGACCGAGTGAATCACAGTAAAAATGGTTTTGGAGAATACCCAAGTCCTTTCGTTAGGCAAGTGCATAAAATTTCATGGATACAAACAGAAATATCGTGTTTGTTTGCTGCAGTTCCTCTAGCTTTCTCCCTAGAAAATACGAATGTGTAGAGCTGGTGTCTCCATGTGGAACCAATTACTGCATCCAAGCTCAAAATAAAATGTTCCCCAATAAAAAACATTCAATAAATTAAGTCCGTTGATAATATCCAGAAAACACAAAAACAGAGGCTTTCACAATATTTCGGATTGAGTTAGCCAAAACACAACCTTACTTTCTCTTGTCATCCAGTCATATCCGGAAAAAGTGGTGTGGAATTCGTATGCAATGAACTAAAAAAATCAAAGTAAATATGGTTTTGGAAAAAAGCAAAGTCTTTTAGTTACCCAAGTGCATAAAATGTCATCTATACAAACAGAAATGTCATGTTGCTTTGCCGCAGTTTCTCTAGCTTTCTCCCTAGAAAATACGAATGTGTAGAGCTGGTATCTACATGTGGAAACAATTAGTGATGCCAAGCACAAAATTAAATGTTCAACGATAAAAAAAAAACATTCCAAACGATAAAGTCTGTGGATAAAGTCAAGAATACACAAACACAGATGCTGTAGCAATATCTGCGATTGAGTTAGCCAAAACACAACTGGATATTTCCGGTTTCATCCAGTCATACCCGGACAATGTGGTGTGGAATTCGTATGCAATGGACCGAAAGAATCACAGTACAAATGGTTTTGGAGAAAAGCAAAGTCTTTTCATTAGGCAAGTGCATAAAATGTCATCGATACAAACAGAAATATCATGTTTGTTTGCCGCAGTTCCTCTAGCTTTCTCCATAGAAAATACGAGAATGTTCAGCTGGTGTCTCCATGTGGAAACAATTACTGTATCGAAGCTCAAAATAAAATGTTCCCCAATAAAAAACATTCAAAAAAATTACAATCCATTGATCATATCCAGAAAACACAAACACAGAGCCTTTCACAATATTTCGGATTGAGTTAGCCAAAACACAACCGTATATTTCTGGTTTCATCCAGTCATATCCGGACAAAGTGGTGTGGAATTCATATGCAATGAACCAAAAAAATCACAGTAAAGATGGTTTTGGAGAAAAGCAAAGTCTTTTCATTAGGCAAGTGCATAAAATATCATCTATACCAACGGAAATATCATGTTTGTTTTTCGCAGTTTCTCTAGCTTTCTCCCTAGAAAATACGAATGTGTAGAGTTGGTATCTCCATGTGCAACCAATTAGTGATTCCAATCAAAAAATTAAATGTTCCCAGATAAAAAAACATTCCTAACAATAAAGTCCGTGGATAATATCAGGAATACACAAACACACAGTCTGTAGCAATATCTGGGATTGATTTAGACAAAACAAACCGGATATTCCCGGTTTCATCCAGTCATATCCGGAAAAACTGGTGTGGAATTCGTATGCAATGGACCAAGAAAATCACAGTAAAAATGGTTTTGGAGAAAAGCAAGTCTTTTTGTTAGGCAAGTGCATAAAATGTCAACTATACAAACAGAAAAATCATGTTTGTTTGCCGCAGTTCCTCTATTTCTCCCTAGAAAACGCAAATGTGTAGAGCTGGTGTTCCCATGTGGAAATAATTAGTGTTTCAACGGTACAAAATTAAAGGTTCTCTGATAAAAACATTCAAAACAAGTAAGTCCATCGATAATATACAGAAAACACAAACACAGAGGCTTTCACAATATTTTGGATTGAGTTAGCCAACACAAAACCGGATATTTCCGGATTCATCCAGTCGTATCCGGTAAACAGGTGTGGAATTCGTATGCAATGGAACGAGATATTCACAGTAAAAATGGTTTTCGAGAAAAGCAAAGACTTTTGTTAGGCAAGTGTCTAAAATGTCATCTATACAAACAGAAATATCATGTTTCTTTGCCGCAGTTCCTCTAGCTTTCTCCCTAGAAAACACAAATGTGTAGAGCTGGTGTTACCATGATGAACCAATTAGTGTTTCAACGGTACAAAATTAAATGTTCCCTGATAAAAACATTCAAAACAATAAAGTCCATCGATAATATCCAGAAAACACAAATGCAGAGGCTTTCACAATAGTTTGGATTGAGTTAGCCAACACAAAACCGGATATTTCTGGATTCATCCAGTTGTATCCGGTAAACAGGTGTGGAATTCGTATGCAATGGACCGAGATATTCACAGTAAAAATGGTTTTCGAGAAAAGCAAAGTCTTTTCGTTAGGTAAGTGCATAAAATGTCATCTAGACAAATAGAAATATCATGTTTTTTTTTACCTCAGTTCCACTGGCTTTCTACCTAGAAAATACGAATGTGTAGAGCTGGTGTTCCCATGATGACCCAATTAGTGTTTCCAAGATCAAAATAAAATGTTCCCTGATAAAACACATTCAAAACAATAAAGTCCATCGATAATATCCAGAAAACACAAACACAGAGGCTTTAAAAATATTTTGATTTGATTTAGGCAAAACAGAACCGGATATTTCTGGTTTATTCCACTCATATCCGGAAAACGTCATCTGGAATTCGTATGCAATGGACCGAGAAAATCACAGTAAAAATGGGTTTGGAACAAAGCAAAGTGTTTTCGTTAGGCAAGTGCATAAAATGTCATCTAGACAACAGAAATATCATGTTTGTTTACCGCAGTTCCAGTAGCTTTCTCCCTAGAAAATACGAATGTGTAGAGATGGTGTTCCCATTATGAACCAATTTGTGTTTTCACGGTAAAAAATTAAATGTTCCCTGATAAAAACCTTCAAAACCATAAGTCCCTCGATAATATCTAATAAACACAAACACAGAGGCTTTCACGATATTTCGGATTTAGTTAGCAAAAACCCAACCGGATATTTCCGGTTTCATCCAGTCATATCCAGACAAATGGTATGGAATTCATATGCAATAGACCGCGAAAATCACAGTAAAAATGGTTTTGGAGAAAAGCAAAGACTTTTCGATAGGCAACTGCATAAAATGTCATCTATATAACAGAAATATCATGTTTGTCGAAGTTCCTCTAGCTTTCTCCATAGAAAATATGAATGTGTAGAGCTGGTGTCTCCATATGGAACCAATTACTGTATCCAAGCTCAAAATTCAATGTACCCCGATAAAAAACATTCAAAACAATAAAGTCCGTTGATAATATCCAGAAAACACAAACACAGAGGCTGTAGCAATATTTCGGATTTAGTTAGCAAAAAAACAACCGGATATTTCCGGTTTCATCGAGTCATATCCGGACAAATGGTATGGAATTCGTATGCAATAGACCGCGAAATACACGGTAAAAATGGTTTTGGAGAAAAGCAAAGACTTTTCGATAGGCAACTGCATAAAATGTCATCTATATAACAGAAATATCATGTTTGTCGAAGTTCATCTAGCTTTCTCTATAGAAAATATGAATGTGTAGAGCTGGTGTCTCCATATGGAACCAATTACTGTATCCAAGCTCAAAATTCAATGTTCCCCGATAAAAAACATTCAAAACAATAAAGTCCGTTGATAATATCCAGAAAACACAAACACAGAAGCTGTAGCAATATTTGGGATTGAGTTAGCTAAAACTAAATCAGATATTTCTGGTTTCATCCAGTCATATCCGGAAAAAGTGGTGTGGAATTCGTATGCAATGAAACAAAAAAAATCACAGTAATAATGGTTTGGGAGAAAAGCAAAGTCTTTTTGTTAGGGAAGTGCATAAAATGTCATCTATACAAACAGAAATATCATGTTTGTTTGCCGCAGTTCAACTAGCTTTACCCTAGAAATTACGAATGTGTAGAGCTGGTATCCCCATGATGAACCGATTATAGTTTTGAAGTTCAAAATAAATTGTTCCCTGATAAAAACATTCAAAACAATAAAGTCCATCGATAATATCCAGAAAACACAAACACAGAGGCTTTCAAAACATTTCAGATTTAGTTAGCAAAAACACAACCGGATATTTCCGGTTTCATCCAGTCATATCCGGACAACTGGTATGGAATTCAAATGCAATAAACCGAGAGAATCACAGTAAAAATGGTTTTGGAGAAAAGCAAAGACTTTTTGATAGGCAAGTGCATAAAATGTCATCTATACAAACAGAAATATCATGTTTGTTTGCCGCAGTTCCTCTAGCTTTCTCCCTAGAAAATACGAATGTGTGGAGCTGGTGTTTCCATATGCAACCAGTTAGTGATTCAAAGCACAAAATTAAATCTTCCCTGATGAAAACATTCAAAACAATAATGTCCATGGATAATATCAGGAATACACAAACACAGAGGCTGTAGCAATATCTGGGATTGAGTTAGCCAAAAAAAAAAAAACTGGATATTTCCGGTTTCATCCACTCATATCCGGACAAACTGGTGTGGAATTCGTATGCAATGAACCAAAAAAATCACAGTAAAAATGCTTTTGGAGAAAAGCAAAGTCTTTTTATTAGGCAAGTGTATAAAATGTCATCTATACAAACAGAAATATCATGTTTATTTGCCGCAGTCCACTCGCTTTACCCTAGAAAATACGAATGTGTAGAGCTGGTGTCCCCATGTGAACCAATTATAGTTTTGAAGCTCAAAATAAAATGTTCCCAGATAAAAACATTCAAAACAATAAAGTCCATCGATCATATCCAGAAAACACAAACACAGAGGCTTTCACAATATTTCGCATTGACTTCGTCAAAACACAACCGGATATTTCTGTTTTCATTTAGTCATATCCAGATAAACTGGTGTGGAATTCGTATGCAATGAACCAAAAAAATCACAGTAAAAATGGTTTTGGAGAAAAGCAAAGTCTGTTCGTGAGGCAACTGCATAAAATGTCATCGATAGAAACACAAATATCATGTTTGTTTTCCGCAGTTCCTCTAGTTTTCTCCCTAGAAAATACAAGTGTGTAGAACAGGTGTCTGCATGTGGAACCAATTAGTGATTCCAAGCACAAAATTAAATGTTCCCTGACAAAAAATATTCAAAACAATAAAGTCCATCGATAATATCCAGAAACACAAACAGAGAGGCATTCACAATGTTATGGATTGAGTTAGCCAAAACAAAACCAGATGTTTCCGGTTTCATCCAGTCATATCCTATAAACAGGTGTGGAATTCGTATGCAATAGACCAAGATATTCACAGTAAAAATGGTTTTGGAGAAAAGCAAAGTCTTTTAGTTAGGCAAGTGCCTAAAATGTAATCTATACAAACAGAAATATCATGTTTGTTTGCCGCAGTTCCTCTAGCTTTCTCCCTAGAAAACACCAATGTGTAGAGCTGGTGTTCCCATGATGAACCAATTAGTGTTTCAATGGTACAAAATTAAATATTCCCTGATAAAAACATCCAAAACAATAAAGTCCATCGATAATATCCAGAAAACACAAACACAGAGTCTTTCACAATATTTTGGATTGAGTTAGCCAAAACAAAACCGGATATTTCCGGCTTCATCCAGTCATATCCAGTAAACAGGTGTGGAATTCATATGTAATGGACCGAATATAAACAGTAAAAATGGTTTTGGAGAAAAGCAAAGTCTTTTCGTTAGGTAAGTACATAAAATGTCATCGATACAAACAGAAATATCATGTTTGTTTGTCGCAGTTCCTCTAGATTTCTCCCTAGAAAATACGAAAGTGTAGAGCTGGTGTCTCCATGTGCAAAAAATTAGTGCTTCCAAGCACAAAATTAAATATTCCCTGATAAAATACACTCAAAACAATACATTCTATTGATAATATCCAGAAAATACAAACACAGAGGCTTTCACAATAATTTTGATTGAGTTAGCCAAAACACAACCGGATATTTCCGGTTTCATCCAGTCATATCCAGACAAACTGGTGTGGAATTCGTATGCAATGGACCGAGAGAATCACAGTAAAAATGGTTTTGGAGAAAAGCAAAGACTTTTCATTAGGCAAGTGCATAAAATGTCATCTATACAAACGGAAATATCATGTTTGTTTGCCGCAGTTCCTCTAGTTTCTCCCTAGAAAATACGAATGTATTTTATGAACGAAAGTTCTTAAAATGTCATCTATAGAAACAGAAATATAATGTTTGTTTGTCGCAGTTCCTCTAGCTTTCTCCCTAGAATATTCGAATGTGTAGAGCTGGTGTCTCCATGTGGAACCAATTAGTGATTACAGGCACAAAATTAAATGTTTCTGATAAAAAGCATTCAAAACATAAAAGTCTATTCATAGTATCCAGAAAACACAAACACAGAGGCTTTAGCAATATTTCGGATTGAGTTAGCTAAAACAAAACCAGATATTTCCGGTTTCATCCTGTCATATCTGGCAAAGTGATTTGGAATTCGTATGCAATGGACCAAGAAAATCACAGTAAAAATGGTTTTGGAGAAAAGCAAAGTCTTTTCGTTAGGTATACACTTGCTTCCTCTGGTCTGCTTTAACACAAACCAGGAGGAAAAGAAAGCTGGGCATCAGAAGCAATGGGTGGCAGGCCTACTAATGGCTGATCTGTACAGTGATCTGCCCTCAAGGAGTCCCAACAGGCCAGTCCACTGCAGTGGCTTTGAATGTGGTAAGCCTGGGCTTCAGCAGAAGTCAGCTTGTGAAGAGCCCTGGTAGCTCTGCCAAGAGTTGGATCACTGGAAATGGACCTGCCCTGGAGTGGAAGGATGCCCAGGTCAGAGCCACAGATCTTATTGGCTCTAAGCTGAAAAGCCCTTCACTCAGCCCAACTTCCAAAGTGACCACTGCAGCTGAGGGTTTGGTCAAGTAGGGTCAGCAACATTGCAGGCAGAACTGTAAATTTCTTGTTAGAGATGCCCCCTGCATTTACCTGGCCAGTGCTCCTCCCAGGCCAGCCAAGTAATGAAAGTCAACAGAGTGCCTTCCCCTAGGAGGTTCACACCTCCCTTAGGATATACCCCATGTGAAGAGATAGATAGGTCTGGGCCTCTGAATTTACAAGGCCTACAGCCCACCAGATAATTATCAAGCCCCTACTATCAGGTTCTATTTGCCTCTCAATCAGAAAAATTACTTGTAGCTTAGACAGCACCTTTCTTAGCTCCTCTAATAATGACTCTGTCCTTTGTTCTAGGCCCTGTCTAGTGCACTTGGGCCTCAGTCCTTTGTAATCATAACCTCTACTCTACCACCAATGGCTCTACTCCCAACCTGTGTGTACTGATGATCCTCTTCCCCACTTAATGCTGTACAATTGTTCAAACCTGGTAAATGCCACTTGTAGGATCATTGGTTACTATCCTCATTCTGTCTTTTATGACCTTGTCTAAATATGATCAGAGTCGGTAAACTGGGAAGGCTTCCATAGCCTTGGCAACTCATGACGACAGCCTAGGATGGTTACTGGCATCATAAAATAGAGTGTCAATTTGTTGGGTCCACAACAGGAGCCACTGTGCACTTGCTCCTCATGTGGGATCTCTGTCCTTAATGTGTGTACATTGTGATTTAATGCTATAACTAGTACTCAAAGAGTATGTTTCACTTTGTGTTTCTATGTGGGTGCAAAGTTTTGAAATCTTTACTTCATATATACTAAATTGATCTTCTGTATATAAAGAGAATTGAAAATGAATCTTGAAGCAAATGAAACGGGAGAGGGAGCGGGAGAGGGGAGGGTTGTGGGTGGGAGGGAAGTTATGGAAGGGGGAAGCCATTGTAATCCATAAGCTGTACACTGGAAATTTATATTCATTAAATAAAAGCTTAAAAAAAGAAAAAAAATAAAGTCCGTTGATAATATCCAGAAAACACAAACACAGAGGCTTTCACAATATCTTGGATTGAGTTAGCCAAAACACAATCGGATATTTCTGGTTTCATCCAGTCATATCAGGACAAAGTGGTGTGGAATTCATATGAAATGAAGCAAAAAAATACGACTGTGTAGAACTGGAGTCCCTATGTGGAACCAATTACTGTATCCAAACTCAAAATAAAATATTCCCCGATTAAAAACATTCAAAACAATAAGGTCCGTTGATAATATCCAGAAAACACAAAAACAGAGTCTGTATCAATATTTGATTTCAGTTAGCCAAAAGCAAACCAGATATTTCCGGTTTCATCCAGATATATCCGCACAAACTGGTGTGGAATTCATATGAAGTGTACGAGAAAATCACAGTAAAAATGGTTTTGGAGAAAAGCAAAGTCTTTTCATTAGGCAAGTGCATAAAATGTCATCTATACAAACAGAAATATCATGTTTGTTTGCCACATCTCCTCTAGCTTTTCCGTAGAAAATACGAATGTGTAGAGCTGGTGTCTCCATGTGGAACCAATTAGTGTTTCCAAGCACAAAATTAAATGTTCCCTGATAAAAATATTCAAAACAATTAGGTCCATCGATAATATCCAGAAAACACAAACACAGAGGCTGTAGCAATATTTCGGATTGAGTTAGGCAAAACAAAACCGGATATTTCTGTTTTCTTCCAGTCATAGCCGGACAAACTGGTTTGGAATTCGTATAACCGAGATATTCACAGCAAAAATGGTTTTGGAGAAAAGCAAAGTCTTTTAGTTAGGCAGGTGCATAAAATATCATCTATACATACAAGTATCATGTTTGTTTGCCTCAGTTCCTCTAGCTTTCTCCTAGAAAATGCTAATGTGTAGAGCGGGTGTCTCCATGTTGAACCAGTTACTGTATCCAAGCTCAAAATATAATGTTCCCTGAGAAAAAACATTCAAAACAATAAAGTCTGTGGATAATATCAGGAATACACAAACACAGAGGCTGTAGCAATATATGGGATTGAGTTAGCCAAAATAAAACCGGATATTTCCGGTTTCATCCAGTCATATCTGGACAAAGTGGTGTGGAATTAGTATGCAGTGGACTGAGAAAATCACAGTACAAATGGTTTTGGAGAAAAGCAAAGTCTTTTCGTTAGGCAAGTGCATAAAATGTCATCGATACAAACAGAAATATCATGTTTGTTTGCCGCAGTTCCTCTAGTTTTCTCCCTAGAAAATATGAATGTGTAGAGCTGGTGTCACCATGATGAACCAATTACTGTTTCTACTGTACAAAATTAAATGTTCCCTGATAAAAAACATTCAAAACAATGAAGTCCGTGGATAATATCAGGAATACACAAACGTAGAGGCTTTCACAATATTTTGGATTGAATTAGCCGAAACACAACCAGATATTTCCTATTTCATCCAGTCATATCCGGACAAACTGTTGTGGAATTCGTATGCAATCGACCGAGATATTCACAGTAAAAATGGTTTTGGAGAATAGCAAAGTCCTTTCGTTAGGCAAGTGCATAAAATGTCATCTATACAAACAGAAATATCATGTTTGTGTGCCGCAGCACCTCTAGCTATCTCCCTAGAAAATACAAATGTGTAGAGCTGGTGTCTCCATGTGGAAACAATTAGTGTTTCCAAGCACAAAATTAAATGTTCCCTGATAAAAATATACAAAACGATAAAGTCCATCGATAATATCCAGAAAACACAAACCCAGATGCTGTAGCAATATTTCGGATTGAGTTAGGCAAAACAAAACCGGATATTTCTGTTTTCTTCCAGTCATAGCCATACAAACTGTTGTGGAATTCGTATGCAATTGACCGAGATATTCACAGCAAAAATGGTTTTGTAGAAAAGCAAAGTCTTTACGTTAGGCAAGTGCATAAAATGTCATCTATACAAACTGAAATATCATGTTTGTTTGCCGCAGTTCCTCTAGCTTTCTCCCTAGAAAATACGAAAGTGTAGAGCTGGTGTCCCCATGATGAACCAATTAGTGTTTCCAAGATCAAAATTAAATGTTCCCCGATAAAAAACATTCAAAACAATATATTCCATGGATAATATCAGGAATACACAAACACAGAGGCTGTAGCAATATATGGGATTGAGTAAGCCAAAATAAAACCGGATATTTCCGGTTTCCTCCAGTCATAAAAGGAAAACGTGGTTTGGAATTCGTATGCAATGGACTGAGAAAAGAACAATAACAATGGTTTTGGAGAAAAGCAAAGACTTTTCGTTAGGCAAGTGCATAAAATGTCATATATACAATCAGAAATATCATGTTTGTTTGCCACAGTACCTCTAGCTTTCTCCCTAGAAAATACGAATGCGTACAGCTGGTGTCTCCATGTGGAACAAATTAGCGTTTCCAAGCATAAAATTTAATGTTCCCTGAAAACAGAAAAAATATTCAAAAAATAATGTCCGTGGATAATATCAGGAATAGACAAACACAGAGGCTGTAGCAATATCTGGGATTGATTTAACCAAAACAAAACCGGATATATCCGGTTTCATCCAGTCATATCCGGACAAACTGGTGTGGAATTCGTAGCAATTGACCGAGATATTCACAGCAAAAATGGTTTTGGAGAAAAGCAAAGTCTTTACGTTAGGCAAGTGCATAAAATGTCATCTATATAAACAGAAATATCATGTTTGTTTGCCGCAGTTCCTCTAGCTTTCTCCCTAGAAAATACGAATGTGTAGAGCTGGTGCCTCCATGTGGAACCAATTAGTGTTTCCAATCACAAAAGTAAATGTTCCCTGATAAAAACATTCAAAACAATAGGTCCCTCGATAATATCCAAAAAACACAAACACAGAGGCTGTAGCAATATCTGGGATTGAGTTAGCCACAACACAACCGGATATTTCTGGTTTCATCCAGTCATAACCGGACAAAGTGGTGTGGAATTCGTAAGCAATGGACCGAGAATATCACAGTAAAAATGGTTTTGGAGAAAAGCAATGTCTTTTCGTTAGGCAAGTGCATAAAATGTCATCTAGACAAACAGAAATATCATGTTTGTTTGCCGCAGCACCTCTAGCTTTCTCCCTAGAAAATACAAATGTGTAGAGCTGGTCTCCATGTGGAACCAATTAGTATTTCCAAGCACAATATTAAATGATCCCTGAAAAAAAAAAACATTCAAAAAAATTAAGTACGTGTATAATATCAGGAATACACAAAAACATAGGCTGTAGCAGTATTTCGGATTGAGTTAGCCAAAACACAACTAGATATTTCTGGTTTTATCCAGTCATATGCGGACAAAGTGCTGTGGGATGTGTATGCAATGGACCGAGAAAATCACAGTACAAATGGTTTTGTAGAAAAGCAAAGTATTTACGTTAGGCAAGTGCATAAAATGTCATCTATAGAAACAGAAATATCATGATTGTTTGCCGCAGTTCCTCTAGCTTTCTACCTAGAAAATACGAATGTGTAGAGCTGGTGTCTCCATGTGAAATCAATTAGGGCTTCCAAGCACAAAATTAAATGTTACCTGATAAAAAAACATTCAAAACAATAAAGTCTGTGGATAATATCAGGAATACTCAAACACAGATGCGGTAACAATATCTGGGATTGAGTTAACCAAAACAAAACCGGATATTTCCTGTTTCATACGGTCATATCTGGGCTAACTGGTGTGGATTTCCTATGCAATGGACCGAGAAAATCACAGTACAAATGGTTTTGGAGAAAAGCAAAGTCTTTTCGTTAGGCAAGTGCATAAAATGTCATCTAGACAAACAGAAATGTCATGTTTGTTTGCCCCAGTTCCTCTAGCTTTCTTATAGAAAATACAAATGTGTAGAGCGGGTGTCTCCATTAGGAACCAATTAGTGTTTCCAAGCAAAAAATTAAATGTTCCATGAAAAAAAAACATTCAAAAAATATAGTCCGTGGATAAAATCAGGAATACACAAACACAGAAGTTGTAGCAATATCTGTGATTGAGTTAGCCAAAACAGAACCAGATATTTCCGGTTTCATCCAGTCATATCTGGACAAACTGGTGTGAAATTCGTATGTATGGACCGAAAAAATCACAGTAAAAATGGTTTTGGAGAGAATCAGAGTCTTTTCGTTAGGCAAGTGCATAAAATGTCATCTATACAAACAGAAATATGTTTATTTGCCGTCATTCCTCTAGTTTCTCCCTAGAAAATATGAAAGTGTAGAGCTGGTGTTCCCATTATGAACCAATTCGTGTTTCAACGGTACAAAATTAAATGTTCCCTGATAAAAACATTCAAAACAATATGTCCCTCGATAATATCCGAAATACACAAAGATATAGGCTTTCACAATATTTCGATTGAGTTAGCCAAAACACAACCGGATATTTCTGGTTTCCTCCAGTCATATCCAGAAAAGGGGTGTGGAATTCGTATGCAATGGACCGAGAAAATCACACTAAAAATAGTTTTGGAGAAAAACAAAGCCTTTTCTTTAGGAAATTACATAAAATGTCATCTATCAAAACAAAAATATCATGTTTCTTTACCGCAGTACATCGAGCTTTCTCCTTAGAAAATACGAATATGTAGAGCTGGTGTCTCTATGTGGCAAAAATTTGTGTTTCGCAGGACAAAATTAAATGTTCCCTGATATTGATAAAAAACATTCAAAACAATAAAGTCTGTGGATAATATCAGGAATACACAAACACAGAGGCTGTAGCATATCTGGGATTGAGTTAGCCAAAAAACACAAATGGATATTTCCGGATTCATCCAGTCATATCGGACAAACTGGTTTGGAATTCGTATGCAATGGACCGAGAAAATCACAGTACAAATGGTTTTGGAGATAAGCAAAGTCTTTGCAGTAGGCAAGTGCATAAAATGTCATCTAGGCAAACAGAAATATCACGTTGGTTTGCCGCAGTTCCTCTAGCTTTCTCCCTAGAAAATACGAATACGTAGAGCTGATGTCTCCATGTGAAACCAAGTAGTGTTTCCAAGCACAAAATTAAATGTTCCCTGAAAAAAACCATTCATAAAAATAAAGTCCGTGCATCATATCAGGAATACACAAACACAGAGGCTTTAGCATATCTGAGATTGAGATAGCCAAAACTAAAGCGGATATTTCCGGTTTCATCCAGTCATATCCGCACAAAGCGGTTCGGAATTCGTATGCAGTGGACAGAGAAAATCAATGTAAAAATGGTTTTGTAGAAAAGCAAAGTCTTTTCGTTAGGCAAGTGCATAAAATGTCATCTAGACAAACAGAAATATCATGTTTGTTTCCCCCAGTTCTTCTAGCTTTCTCCCTAGAAAATACAAATGTGTAGAGCTGGTGTCTCCATGTGAAACCAATTAGATTTTCTACGGTACAACATGAAATGTTCCCTGATAAAAACATTCAAAACAATAAGTCCCTCGATACTACACAGAAAACACAAACACAGAGGCTGTAGTAATATTTTGGATTGAGATAGCCAAAACACAACCGAATATTTCTGGTTTCATCCAGTCATATCCGGACAAAGTTGTTTGGAATTCATCTGAAATGGATGGAGAAAATCACAGTACAAATGGTTTTGGAGAAAAGCAGTCTTTTTGTTAGGTAAGTGCATTAAATTTCATCGATACAAACAGAAATATCATGTTTGTTTGCCACAGTTCCTCTAGCTTTCTCCCTAGAAAATTTGAATATGTAGCACTGGTGTTCCCATTATGAAACAAATCGAGTTTCAATGGTACAAAATTAAATGTTGCTGATAAAAACATTCAAAACAATTAGTCCATCGATAATATCCAGAAAACACAAACACAGAGGCTATCACAATATTTTGGATTGAGTTAGCCAAAACACAACCGGATATTTCTGGTTTCATCCAGTCATGTCCGGACAAAGTGGTGTGGAATTCGTATGCAATGGCCCGATAATATCACAGTAAAAATGGTTTTGGAGATAAGCAAAGTCTTTTCGTTAGGCAAGTGCATAAAATGTCATGTATACAAACAGATATATCATGTTTGTTTGCCGCAGTACTTCTAGCTTTCTCCCTAGAAAATACGAATATGTAGAGCTGGTGTCTCCATGTGGAACCAATTAGTGATTCCAAGCACCAAAATTAAATGTTCCCTGATAAAAAACATTCAAAACAATAAAGTCTGTGGATAATATCAGGAATACACAAACACAGAGGCTATAGCAATATCTGGGATTGAGTTAGACAAAACAATACCTGCTATTTCCGGTTTCATCCAGTCATATACGGACAAACTTGTGTGGAATACATAAGCAATGGACAGAGAAAATCACAGTACAAATGGTTTTAGAGAAAAACAAAGTCTTTTCGTTAGGCAACTGCATAAAATGTAATTGTTACAAACAGAAATATCATGTTTCTTTGTGGCAGTGCATCTAGCTTTCTCCCTAGAAAATACGAATGTGTAGAGCTGGTGTCCCCATGATGAACCAATTAGTGTTTCTACGGTATAAAATTAAATGTTCCCTGATAAAAACATTCAAAACAATAAGTCCGTCGATAATATCCAGAAAACACAAAATAGAGGCTGTAGCAATATCTGGGATTGAGTTAGCCAAAACACAACCGGATATTTCTGGTTTCATCCAGTGATATCTGGACAAAGTTCTGTGGAATTCATATGCATTGCACCGAGAATATCACAGTAAAAATGGTTTTGGAGAAAAGCAAAGTGTTTACGTTAGGCAAGTGCATAAAATGTCATCTAGACAAACAGAAATCCCATGTTTTTTTGCTGCAGTTCCTCTAGCTTTCTCCCTGGAAAATACGAATGTGTAGAGAGCTGTCTCCATGTGGAAACAATTAGTGTTTCCAATCACAAAATTAAATGTTCCCTGATAAAAAACATTCAAAACAATAAAGTCCATCGATAATATCCAGAAAACACAAACACAGAGGCTTTCACAATATTTCGGATTGAGTTAGCCAAAACACAACAGGATATTTCTGGTTTCGTTCACTCATCTCTGGACAAAGTGGTGGGTAATTCGTATGCAATGGACCGAGAAAATCACAGTAAAAATGGTTTTGGAGAAAAGCAAAGTCTTTACGTTAGGCAAGTGCATAAAATGTCATCTATACAAACAGAAATATCATGTTTGTTTGCCACAGTTCCTCTAGCTTTCTCCCTGGAAAATACGAATGTGTAGAGCTGGTGTCTTCATGTGGAACCTATTAGTGTATCCAAGCTCAAAATTAAATGTTCCCTGAAAAAAAACAATTCAAAAAATAATAAAATCCTTGGATAATATCAGGAATACACAAACACGGAGGCTGTAACTATATCTGAGATTGAGTTAGCTAAAACACAACCAGATATTTTTCGTTTCATCCAGTCATATCCGGACAAACTGGTGTGGAATTCGTATGCAATGGACCGAGAAAATCACAGTAAAAATGGTTTGGAGAAAAGCAAAGTCTTTTCGTTAGGCAAGTGCATAAAATGTCATCCAGTCAAACAGAAATGTCATGTTTTTTTGCCGCAGTTCCTCTAGTTTTCTCCCTAGAATATACGAATGTGTGCAGCTGGTGTCTCCTTGTGGAACCAAGTAGTGTTTCCAAGCACTAAATTAAATATTCCCTGAAAAAAAAACATTCATATCAATATATTCCATGGATAATATTAAGAATGCACAAACACTGAGTCTGTCGTAATATCTGGGTTGTGTTAGCCAAAAGAAAACTGGATATTTCCGGTTTCATCCTGTCATATCCGGACAAACTGGTATGGAATTCGTATGCAATTGACCGAGAAAATCATAGTACAAATGGTTTTGGAGAAAAGCAAAGTCTTTTTGTTAGGCAAGTGCATAAAATGTCATCTACACAAACAGAAATATCATGTATGTTTGCAGCAGTTCCTCTAGCTTTCTCCCTAGAAAATACGAATGTGTAGAGCTGGTGTTCCCATTATGAAACAATTCCTGTTTCAACGGTACAAAATTAAATGTTCCCTGATAAAAACATTCAAAATAATAAAGTCCATCGATAATATTCAGCAAACACAAACACATAGGTTTTCACAATATTTCGGATTGAGTTAGCCAAAACACAACCGGATATTTCTGGTTTCATCCAGTGGTATCCAGACAAAGTCATTTGGGATTCGTATGCAGTCGACTCAGAAAATCACAAGAAAAATGGTTTTGGGAAAAGTAAAGTCTTTTCATTAGGCAAGTAGATAAAATGTCATCTATACAAACAAAAATATCATGTTTGTTTGCGCAGTTCCTGTAGCTTTCGCCCTAGAAAATACAAATATTTAGAACTCGTGTCTCCGTGTGGAAACAATTAGTGTTTCCAAGCACAAAATTAAATGTTCCCTGATAAAAAAAATTCAAAACAATACAGTCAGTGGGTAATATCAGGAATACACACACACGGAGGCTGTAGCAATATCTGGGATTTAGTTAGGCAAAACAAAACCAGATATTTTCGGTTTCATCCAGTGATATCTGGACAACATGGCATGGAATTCGTATGCAATGGAACGAGAAAATAAAAATAGAAATGGTTTTGGAGAAAAACAGAGTCTTTTCGTTAGGCAAGTGCATGAAATGTCATCTATAGAAACAGAAATATCATGTTTGTTTGCCCCAGTTCCTCTAGCTTTCTCCCTAGAAAATAGGAATGTGTAGAGCTGGTGTGTCCATGTGGAACCAATTAGTGTTTCAATGGTACAAAATTAAATGTTCCCTGAAAAAAAAACATTTAAAAATATAGTCCGTGAATAATATCAGGAATACACAAACACAGAGGCTGTAGCAATATCTGGGATTGAGTTAGCCAAAACAAAACCAGATATTTCTGTTTTCATCCAGTCATATCCACACAAACTGGTGTGGAATTCATATGCAATGGACCGAGAAAATCACAGTAAAAAGGGTTTTGGAGAAAAGCAAAGTCTTTTCGTTAGGCAAGTGCATAAAATGTCATCCAGACAAACAGAAATGTCATGTTTTTTTGCCGCAGTTCCTCTAGTTTTCTCCCTAGAAAATACGAATGTGTGCAGCTGGTGTCTCCTTGTGGAACCAAGTAGTGTTTCCAAGCACTAAATTAAATATTCCCTGAAAAAAAAACATTCATATCAATATATTCCGTGGATAATATCAAGAATACACAAACACTGAGTCTGTCGTAATATCTGGGTTGTGTTAGCCAAAAGAAAACTGGATATTTCCGGTTTCATCCTGTCATATCCGGACAAACTGGTATGGAATTCGTATGCAATTGACCGAGAAAATCATAGTACAAATGGTTTTGGAGAAAAGCAAAGTCTTTTTGTTAGGCAAGTGCATAAAATGTCATCTACACAAACAGAAATATCATGTATGTTTGCCTCAGTTCCTCTAGCTTTCTCCCTAGAAAATACGAATGTGTAGAGCTGGTGTTCCCATTATGAAACAATTCCTGTTTCAACGGTACAAAATTAAATGTTCCCTGATAAAAACATTCAAAATAATAAAGTCCATCGATAATATTCAGCAAACACAAACACATAGGTTTTCACAATATTTCGGATTGAGTTAGCCAAAACACAACCGGATATTTCTGGTTTCATCCAGTGGTATCCAGACAAAGTCATTTAGGATTCGTATGCAGTCGACTCAGAAAATCACAAGAAAAATGGTTTTGGGAAAAGTAAAGTCTTTTCATTAGGCAAGTAGATAAAATGTCATCTATACAAACAAAAATATCATGTTTGTTTGCGCAGTTCCTGTAGCTTTCGCCCTAGAAAATACAAATATTTAGAACTCGTGTCTCCGTGTGGAAACAATTAGTGTTTCCAAGCACAAAATTAAATGTTCCCTGATAAAAAAAATTCAAAACAATACAGTCAGTGGGTAATATCAGGAATACACAACACAGAGGCTGTAGCAATATCTGGGATTTAGTTAGGCAAAACAAAACCAGATATTTTCGGTTTCATCCAGTGATATCCGGACAACATAGCATGGAATTCGTATGCAATGGAACGAGAAAATAAAAATAGAAATGGTTTTGGAGAAAAACAGAGTCTTTTCGTTAGGCAAGTGCATGAAATGTCATCTATAGAAACAGAAATATCATGTTTGTTTGCCCCAGTTCCTCTAGCTTTCTCCCTAGAAAATAGGAATGTGTAGAGCTGGTGTGTCCATGTGGAACCAATTAGTGTTTCAATGGTACAAAATTAAATGTTCCCTGAAAAAAAAAACATTCAAAAAATATAGTCCGTGAATAATATCAGGAATACACAAACACAGAGGCTGTAGCAATATCTGGGATTGAGTTAGCCAAAATAAAACCAGATATTTCCGGTTTCATCCAGTCATATCCACACAAACTGGTGTGGAATTCATATGCAATGGACCAAGAAAATCACAGTATAAATGGTTTTGGAGAAAAGCAAAGTCTTTTCGTTAGGAAAGTGCATAAAATGTCATCTATACAAGCAGAAATATCATATTTGTTTGCCGCAGTTCCTCTAGCTTTCTCCCTAGAAAATACGAATGTGTAGAGCTGGTGTCTCCATGTTGAACCAATTAGTGTTTCAATCATTCAAAGCTAAATGTTCCCTGATAAAAACATTAAAAACAATAAGTCCACCGATAATATCCAGAAAACGCAAACACAGAGTCTGTAGCAATATTTCGGATTGAGTTAGCTAAAACAAAACCAGAGATTTCTGGTTTCATTCAGTCATATCTGGACAAAGTGGAGTGGAATTCGTATGCAGTGGACCGAGAAAATCACAGTAAAAATGGTTTTGGAGAAAAGCAAAGTCTTTTCGTTAGGCAAGTGCATAAAATGTCATCCAGACAAACAGAAATGTCATGTTTTTTTGCCGCAGTTCCTCTAGCTTTCTCCTTAGAAAATACGAATGTGTAGAGCTGGTGTCTCCATGTGGAAACAATTAGTGTTTCTACGGGAAAAAATTAAATGTTCCATGATAAAGAACATTCAAAACAATAAAGTCTGTGGATAATATCAGGAATACGCAAACACAGAGGCCGTAACAATATTTCAGATTGAATTAGCCAAAACACAACCGGATATTTCCGTTTTCATCCAGTCTTATACGGACAAAGTCGTGTGGAATTCGTATGCAATGAACGTGAATATCACAGTAAAAATTGTTTTGGAGTAAACCAAAGTCTTTTCATTAGGCAAGTGCATAAAATGTCATCCATACAAACAGAAATATCATGTTTTTTTGCCGCAGTTCCTCTAGCTTTCTCCCTAGAAAATCCGCATGTGTAGAGTTGGTGTCTCCATGTGGAACCAATTAGTGTATCCAAGCTCAAAATTAAATGTTCCCTGAAAAAAAAAACAATTCAAAAAATGAAGTACGTGAATAATATCAGGAATACACAAAAACATAGGCTGTAGCCATATTTCAGATTGAGTTTGCCAAAACACAACTAGATATTTCTGGTTTCATCCAGTCATATGAGGACAAAGTGGTGTGGGATTCGTTTGCAATGGACCGAGAAAATCACAGTAAAAATGGTTTTGGAGAAAAGGAAAGTATTTAGGTTAGGCAAGTGCATAAAATCTCATCTATGGAATTAGAAATATCATGATTGTTTGCCGCAGTTCCTCTAGCTTTCTACAGGAAAATACGAATGTGTAGAGCTGCTTTCTCCATGTGGAAACTATTAGTGTTTCAACGGCATGAAATTAAATGTTCCCTGATAAAAACATTCAAAACAATAAGTCCCTCGATAATCTCCAAAATACACAAATATAGTGGCTTTCACAATATTTCGGATTGAGTTAGACAAAACAAAACCGGATATTTCTGGTTTCATCCAGTCATATCCAGAAGTGGTGTGGAAAATGTACGCAATGTACCGTGAAAATCACAGTAAAATGGTTTTGGAGAAAAGCAAAGTCTTTTCTTTAGGCAATTACATAAAATGTCATTTATCAAAATAGAGATATCATGTTCTTTTACCGCAGTACATCGAGCTTTCTCCCTAGAAAATACGAATATGTAGAGCTGGTGTCTCCATGTTGCAATAATTAGTGTTTTGCAGGACAAAATTAAATGTTCCCTGATAAAAAAACATTCAAAATAATAAAGTCTGTGGATAATATCAGGAATACACAAACACAGAGGCTCTACCATATCTGGGATTTAGTTAGCCAAAACTAAACGGATATTCCGGTTTCATCCAGTCATATCTGCACAAAGTGGTTCGGAATTCGTATGCAATGGACTGAGAAAATCACAGTAAAAATGGTTTTGGAGAAAAGCAGTCTTTTCGTAAGGCAAGTGCATAAAATGTCATCTAGACAAATAGAAATATCATGTTTGTTTGCCCCAGTTCCTCTAGCTTTCTCCCTAGAAAATACGAATGTGTAGAGCTGGTGTCTCCATGTGGAACCAATTAGTGTTTCTACGGTACAACATGAAATGTTCCCTGATAAAAACAATCAAAACAATTAGTCCATCGATAATATCCAGAAAACACAAACACAGAGGCTATAGCAATATTTTGGATTGAGATAGCCAAAACACAACCGGATATTTCTGGTTTCATCCAGTCATTTCCGAACAAAGTGGTTTGAAATTCGTATGCAATGGGTGGAGAAAATCACAGTACAAATGGTTTTGAAGAAAAGCAACATGTTTTCTTTAGGTAAGTGCATCAAATGTCATGTATTCAAACAGAAATATCATGTTTGTTTACCGCAGTTTCTCTAGCTTTCTCCCTAGAAAATATGAATGTGTAGAGCTTGTTTTCCCATGATGAACCATTTAGTGTTACTACGGTACAAAATTAAATGTTCCCTGACAAAAACATTCAAAACAATAAAGTCCATCGATAATATCCAGAAAACACAAACACAGAGGCTTTCACAGTATTTCGGAATGAGCTAGCCAAAACAGAACCGGATATTTCTGGTTTCATCCAGTCATATCCAGACAAACTGGTGTGGAATTCGTATGCAATGGACCGAGAACATCAGAGTAAAAATGGTTTTGGAGAAAAGCAAAGTCTTTTCATTAGGCAAGTGCATAAAATGTCATCTATACAAACAGAAATATGTTTGTTTGTCGCAGTTCCTCTACCTTTCTCCCTAGAAAAACCGAATGTGTAGAGCTGGTGTTCCCATTATGAAACAATTAGTGTTTCAACGGTACAAAATTAAATGTTCCCTGATAAAAACATTCAAAATAATAAGTCCGTCTATAATATCCTGAAAACACAAACACAGAGGCTGTGGCAATATTTCGGATTCAGTTAGCCAAAAGAAAACCGGATATTTCCATTTTCATTCAGTCATATCCGGACAAAGTGGTGTGGAATTGGTATGCAATGGACCGAGATAATCACAGTACAAATGGTTTTGGAGAAAAGCAAAGTCATTTCGTTAGGCAAGGGCATAAATGTCATCTAGACAAACAGAAATATGATGTGTGTTTGCCGCAATTCCTCCAGCTTTCTCCCTAGAAAATACAAATGTGTAGAGCTGATGTTTTTATGTGGAACCAATTAGTGTTTCCAAGAACAAAATTAAATGTTCCCTGAAAAAAAAAACCATTCAAAACAATAAAGTCCATGGATAATATCAGGAATACTCAAAGACAGAGGCTGGAGCAATATCTGGGATTGAGTTAGCCAAAACGATACCGGATATTACGGTTTCATCCAGTCATATCAGGTCAAAATCATGTGGAATTCATATGCAATGTACGGAAAAATCACAGTATAAATGGTTGAGGAGAAAAGCAAAATCTTTTCGTTAGGCAAGTGTATAAAATGTCATCTATACAAACAGAAATATCATGTTTCTTTGCCGCAGTTCCTCTAGGTTTCTCCCTGGAAAATACGAATGTGTAGAGCTGCTGCCCGCATGTGGAACCAATTATTATTTCCAAGCAGAAAATTAAATGTTCCCTGAAAAAAACATTGAAAAATATATATTCCATGCATAATATCAGCAATGCACAAACACAGAGGCTGTAGCAATATTTCGGATTGAGTTAGCCAAAACAAAATAGGATATTTCTCGTTTCATCCAGTCATATCCGGACAAACTGGTGTGGAATTCATATGCAATGGACTGAGAAAATCACAGTACAAATGGTTTTGGGGAAAGCAAAATCTTTTCGTTAGGCAAGTACATAAAATGTCATCTATACAAAGAGAAATATCATATTTTTTTTGCCGCAGTACTTCTAGCTTTCGCCCTAGAAAATACGAATGTGTGGAGCTGGTGTCCCCTGATGAACCTTTAGTGTTGCTACAGTAAAAAATTAAATGTTCATTGATAAAAACATTCAAAACACTAAAGTCCAACGATAATATCCAGAAAACAGAAACACGGAGGCTGTATAAATATCTGGGATTGTGTTAGCCAAAAGAAACCGGATATTTCCGGGTTCATCCAGTCATATCCTGACAAACTGGTGTGGAATTCGTATGCAATGGTAGGAGAAAATCACAAAAAAATGGTTTTGGAGAAAAGCAAAGTCTTTTCGTTAGGCAAGTGCATAAAATGTCATCTATACAAACAGAAATATCATGTTTGTTTGCCGCAGTGCCTCTAGCTTTCTCCCTAGAAAATGCGAATGTGTGGAGCTGGTGTCCCCATGATGAACCAATTAGTGTTTCTACGGTACAAAATTAAATGTTCCCTGATGAAAAACATTCAAAACAATAAAGTCCATCGACAATATCCAGAAAACACAAACAGAGGCTGTAGCAATATCTGGGATTGAGTTAACCAAAACACAACCGGATATTTCCGGTTTCATCCTGTCATATCCGGACAAACTGGTGTGGAATTCATATGCAATGGACCGAGAATATCACAGTAGAAATGGTTTTGGAGAAAAGCAAAGTCTTTTCATTAGGCAAGCACATAAAATGTCATGTATACGAACTGAAATATCATGTTTGTTTGCTGCAGTTCCTGTAGCTTTCTCCCTAGAAAATACGAATGTGCAGAGCTTGTGTCACCATGATGAACCAATTAGTGTTTCCAAGCACAAAATTAAATGTTCCCTGTAAAAAACATTGAGAAATATAAAGTCCATGCATAATATCAGGAATACACAAACACAGAGACTGTAGCAATACTTCGGATTGAGTTAGCCAAAATACAACCAGATATTTCTCATTTCATCTAGTTATATCCGGACAAAGTGGTGTGGAATTCGTATGCAATGGACCAAGAAAATAACAGTAAAAATAGTTTTGGAGAAAAGCAAAGTCTTTTCATTAGGCAAGTGCATAAAATGTCATCTATACAAACAGAAATATCATTTTTGTTTGCCGCAGTTCTTCTAGCTTTCTCCTTTTGAAAATACGAATATGTTCAGCTGGTGTCTCCATGTTGAACCAATTACTGTATCCAAGTTCAAAATAAAATGTTCTCTGATAAAAAACATTAAAAAAATAAAGTCCGTTGATAATATCCAGAAAACACAAACACAGAGGCTTTTACAACATATCGGATTGACTTAACCAAAACAAAACCGGATATTTCTGGTTTCATTCCAGTCATATCTGGAAAAAGTCGTTTGGAATTCGGATGCAATGGACTGACAAAATCACAGTAAAAATGGTTTTGGAGAAAAGCAAAGTCTTTTCGGTAGGCAAGTGCATAAAATGTCATCGATACAAACAGAAATATCATGTTTGTTTGCCGCAGTTCCTCTAGTTTTCTCCCTAGAAAATACGAATGTGTAGAGCTGGTGTCTCATGTGGAAACAATTATTGTTTCCAAGCACAAAATTAAATGACCCCTGAAAAAAACATTCAAAAAAAAAAAAGTCCGTGCATAATATCAGGAATACACAAACACAGAGGCTGTAGCAATATCTGGTATTGAGTTAGCCAAAACACAACCAGATACTTCCGGTTTCATCCAGTCATATCCGGACAAACTGGTGTGGAATTCGTATGCAATGGACCGAGATAATCACAGTAAAAATGGTTTTCGAGAATAGCAAAGTCTTTTCGTTAGGCAAGTGCATAAAATGTCATCTATACAAATAGAAATATCATGTTTGTTTGCCGCAGTTCCTCTAGCTTTCTCCCTAGAAAATACGAATGTGTAGAGCTCGTGTTCCTATGATGAACCAATTAGTGATTCAACGGTACAAAATTAAATAATCCCTGATAAAAACATTCAAAACAATAAAGTCCATCGATAATATCCAGAAAACACAAAAACAGAGGCTTTCACAATATTTCGGATTGAGTTAGCCAAAACAAAACCGGATATTTCCAGTTTCATCAGTCATATCCGGACAAACTCGTGTTTAATTTGTATGCAATGCAATGAAAACATCACAGTAAAAATGGTTTTGGAGAAAAGCATAGTCTTTTCGTTAGGCAAGTGCATAAAATTTAATCTATACAAACAGAAATATCATGTTTGTTTGCCGCAGTTCCTCTAGCTTTCTCCCTATAAAATACGAATGTGTAGAGCTGGTATCTCCATGTGGAACCAATTAGTGTTTCACAGCACAAAATTAAATGTTCTCTGAAAAAAAAGAACATTCAAAACAATAAAGTCCGTGGATAATATCAGGAATACACAAACACAGAGGCTGTAGCAATATTCCGGATTGAGTTAGCAAAAACACAACCAAATATTTCTGGTTTCATCGAGTCATATCCACATAAAGTGGTGGGGAAATCGTATGCAATGGACCGAGAAAATCACATTACACATGGTTTTGGAGAAAAGCAAAGTCTTTTCCTTAGGCAAGTGCATAAAATGTCATCTAGACAAACAGAAATATCATGTTTCTCTCAGTTCCTCTAGATTTCACTCTAGAAAATACGAATGTGTAGAGCTGGTGTCTCCATGTGGAACCAATTAGTGACTCCAAGCACCAAATTAAATGTTACCTGATAAAAAACATTCAAAACAATAAAGTCTGTGGATAATATCAGGAATGCACAAACACAGAGGCTGTAGCAATATCTGGGATTGAGTTAGCCAAGTAATACCGGATATTTCCGGTTTCATCCACTCATATCCGGACAAAGTGGTGTAGAATTCGTATGCAATGGACCGAGAAAATAACAGTACAAATGGTTTTGGAGAAAAACAAAGTCTTTTCATTAGACAAGTACATAAAATGTCATCTATACAAACAGAAATATCATGTTTGTTTGCCGCATTTCCTCTAGCTTTCTCCCTAGAAAACACGAAAGTGTAGAGCTGGTGTCGCCATGTGGAAACAATCAGTGTTTTTAAGCACAAAATTAAATGTTTCCTGAAAAAAAAACATTCAAAACAGTAAAGTCAGTGGATAATATCAGGAATAGGCAAACACAGCACCTTTAGCAATATTCCAGATTGAGTTAGCCAAAACACAACCAGATATTTCTGGTTTCATCCAGTCATATGAGGTAAACTGGTGTGGAATTCGTATGCAATGGACCGAGAAAATCACAGTAAAAACGATTTTGGAGAAAAGCAAAGTCTTTTCGTAAGGAAAGTGCATGCAATGTTATCAATACAAACAGAAATATCATGTTTATTTCCTGCAGTTCCTCTAGTTTTCTCCCTAGAATACACGAATGTGTAGAGCTGTTGTCCCCATGTGGAACCAATTAGTGTTTCCAAGCACAAAATTAAATGTTCCCTGAAAAAAAACATTCAAAAAAATAAAGTCCGTGGTTAATATCATGAATACACAAACACAGAGGTTGTAGCATTATTACCGATTGAGGTAGCCAAAATACAACCAGATATTTCTGGTGTCATCCAGTCATATCCGGACAAAGTGGTCTGGAATTCGTATGCAATGGACCGAGAAAATCACAGTAAAAATGGTTTTGGAGTAAAGCAAAGTCTTAGGCAGATGCATAAAATGTCATCTATATATACCAAAATATCATGTTTGTTTGCCGCAGTTCCTCTAGCTTTCTCCATAGAAAATATGAATGTGTAGAGCTGGTGTCTCCATGTGGAACCAATTAGTGTTTTCAAGCACAAAATTAAATGTTTCCTGATAAAAAAAATTCAAAACAATAAAACTGTGGATAATATCAGGAATACACAAACACAGAGGTGGTAACAATATCTGGGATTGAGTTAGCAAAATTCTACCGGCTATTTCTGGTTTCTTCCAGTCATATCCGGACAAACTGGTGTGGAATTCGTATGCAATGGACCGAGAAAATCACAGAACAAATGGTTTTGGAGAAAAGCAAAGAGTTTTCATTAGTCAAGTGCATAAAATGTCATCTATGCAAACAGAAATATCATGTTTGTTTGCGCAGTTCCTCTAGTTTTCTCCCTAGAAAATGGGAATGTGTAGAGCTGGTATCTATATGTGGAACCAATTAGTGTTTCCAAGCACAAAATTAAATGTTCCCTGATAAAATAACATTCAAAACAATAAAGTCTGTGGATAATATCAGGAATGCACAAACACAGAGGCTGTAGCAATATCTGGGATTGAGTTAGGCAAAACAAAACCGGATATTTCCGGTTTCATCCAGACATATCCGGACAAACTTGTGTTTAATTCATATGAAATGGCCGAGAAAATAAAAGTACATATGGTTTTGGAGAAAAGCAAAGTCTTTTCTTTAGGCAAGTGCATAAAATGTCATCTGTACAAACAGAAATATCACGTTTGATTGCCGCATTTCCTCTAGCTTTCTCCCTAGAAAACACGAATGTGTAGAGCTGGTGTCTCCATGTGGAAACAGTTAGTGTTTCCAAGCACAAAATTAAATGTTCCCTGAAAAAAAAAAAACATTCAAAAAAATAAAGTCCATGGATAATACCAGGAATACACAAACCCAGGGGCTGTAGCAATATTTCAGACTGAGTCATCCAAAACAAAACCGGATATTTCCGGTTTCATCCAGTCATATCCGGATAAAGTGGTGTGGAATTCGTATGCAATGGACCTAGAAAATCACAGTAAAAATGGTTTTGAAGAAAAGCAAAGTCTTTTCGTTAGGCAAGTGCATAAAATGTCATTGATACAAACAGAAATATCATCTTTGTTTGCCGCAGTTCCTTTAGCTTTCTCCCTAGAAACTACAAATATTTAGTCTTGTGTCTCCATGTGGAACCAGTTACTGTATCCAAGCTCAAAATAAAATGTCCCCCGACAAAAAGCATTCAAAACAATAAAGTCCATTGATAGTATCCAGAAAAAACAAACACAGAGGCTGTAGCAATATTTCGTATTGAGTTAGCCAAAACACAACCGGATATTTCTGGTTTCATCCAGTCATATGGGGTAAACTGGTGTGGAATTTCTATGCAATGGACCGAGAAAGTCACAGTAAAAATGGTTTTGGAGAAAAGGAAAGTCTTTTCGTTAGGCACGCGCATAAAATGCCATCGATACAAACAGAAATGTCATGTTTGTTAGCCTCAGTTCCTCTAGCTTTCTCCCTAGGAAATATGAATGTGTAGAGCAGGTGTCAAAATGATGAACCAATTAGTGTTTCAACGGTACAAAATTAAATAATCCCTGATAAAAACATTCAAAGCAATAAAGTCCGTTTATAATATCAGGAATACACAAAACAGAGGCTGTAGCAATATCTGGGATTGAGTTAGCAAAAAAAAAGTGGATATTTCCGGTTTCATCCAGTCATATCCCAACAAACTGCTTTGGAATTCGTATGCAATGGACCGAGAAAATCACAGTAAAAATGGTTTTGGAGAAAAGCAAACTGTTTTCATTAGGCAAGTGCATAAAATGCCATCGATACAAACAGAAATATCATGTTTGTTTGCCATAGTTCCTCCAGCATTCTCCCTAGAAAATACGAATGTGTAGAGCTGGTGTCCCCATGATGAACCAATTAGTGATTCAACGGTACAAAATTAAATGTTCCCTATAAAAACTTTCAAAACAATAAAGTCCGTGGATAATATCCAGAAAACACAAACACAGAGGCTGTAGCAATATTTCGGATTCAGCTAGCCAAAACACAACCGGATATTTCAGATTTCATCCTCTCATATCCGGACAAAGTGGTATGGAATTCGTATGCAATGGACCGAGAAAATCACAGTAAGAATGGTTTTGAGAAAAGCAAAGTCTTTTCATTAGGCAAGTGCATAAAATGACATCGATACAAGCAGAAATATCATGTTTGTTTGCCGCAGTTCCTCTAGCTTTCTCCCAAGAAAATACGAATGTATAGATCTGGTGTCACCATGATGAATGAATTAGTGTTTGAACGGTACAAAATTAAATGTTCCCTGATAAAAACAATCAAAACAATAAAGTCCATCGATAATATCCAGAAAACACTAACACAGAGGCTCTCACAATATTTTGGATTGAGATAGCCAAAACACAACCGGATATTTGATTTTATCCAGTCATATCCGGACAAACTGGTGAACAATTTGTATGCAATGGACCGAGAAAATCACAGTAAGAATGGTTTTGGAGAAAAGCAAAGTCTTTTTGTTAGGCAAGTGCATGAAATGTCATCTATACAAACAGAAATATCATGTTTGTTTGCCACAGCTCCTCTAGCTTTCTCCCTAGAAAATACGAATGTTTAGAGCTGGTATCTCCATGTGGAACCAATTAGTATTTCCAAGCCCAAAATTAAATGTTCCCTGATAAAAAACATGCAAAACAATAAAGTCATGGATAATATCAGGAATACACAAACACAGAGGCTGTAGCATTATCTGGTATGGAGTTAGGCAAAACAAAACCAGATATTTCTGGTTTCATGCAGTCATATCCAGACAACCTGGTGTCGAATACGTATGCAGTGGAACGAGAAAATCACAGTAAATTGGTTTTGGAGAAAAGCAAAGTGTTTTCATTAGGCAAGTGCATAAAATGTTATCTATACAAACAGATACATCATGTTTGTTTGCCGCAGTTCCTCTAGCTTTCTCCCTAGAAAATACTTATGTGTAGAGCTGGTGTCCCCATGATGAACCAATTAGTGTTTCTACGGTACAAAATTAAATGTTCCCTGACAAAAACATTCAAAACAATAAAGTCCATCAATAATGTCCATAAAACACAAACACAGAAGCTTTCACAATATTTTGGATTTTGTTAGCCGAAACCCAACCAGATATTTCTGGTTTCATCCAGTCATGTCCTGAGAAAGTGGTGTGGAATTCGTATGTAATGGACTGAGAAAATCACAGTAAAAATGGTTTTGGAGAAAAGCAAAGTCTTTTCGTTAGGCAAGTGCATAAAATGTCATCTATACAAACAGAAATATCATGTTTGTTTGCCACAGTTTCTCTAGCTTTCTCCCTAGAAAATACGAATGTGTATATCTGGTGTTCCAATCATGAACCAATTAGTGATTCAAAGGTACAAAATGAAATGTTCCCTGATAAAAACATTAAAAACAATTAGTCCATCAATAGTATCCAGAAAACACAAACACAGAGGCTCTCACAATATTTCGGATTAACTTAGCCAAAATACATCGGGATATTTCTGGTTTCATCCATTCATATCCGGGCAAACTGGTGTGGAATTCTTATGCAATGGACCGAGAATCTCACAGTAAAAATTATTTTGGAGAAAAGCAACGTCCTTTCGTTAGGCAAGTGCATAAAATGTCATCTATACAAACAGAAATATCATGTTTGTTTGCCGCAGTTCCTCTAGCTTTCTCCCTAGAAAACACGAATGCGTAGAGCTGGTGTCTCCATGTGGAACCAATTAGTGTTTCCAAATGTTCCCTGATAAAAAACTTTCAAAACAATAAAGTCTGTGGATGATATCAGGAATACACAAACACAGAGGCTTTCACAATATTTCGGATTGCGTTAGCCAAAACACAACCAGATATTTCTCGTTTCATCCAGTCATATCTGGAGAAAGTGGTGTGGAATTCATATGCAATGGACCGAGAATCTCACAGTAAAAATGGTTTTGGAGAAAAGCAACGTCCTTTCGTTAGGCAAGTGCATAAAATGTCATCTATACAAACAGAAATATCATGTTTGTTTGCCGCAGTTCTTCTAGCTTTCTCCTTTTGAAAATACGAATACGTTCAGCTGGTGTCTCCATGTTGAACCAATTACTGTATCCAAGCTCAAAATAAAATGTTCCCTGATAAAAAACATTAAAAAAAATAAAGTCCGTTGATAATATCCAGAAAACACAAACACAGAGGCTTTCAAAACATTTCGGATTGAGTTAACCAAAACACAACCGGATATTTCTGATTTCATCCAGTCATAACTGGTAAAGTCGTTTGGAATTCGGATGCAATGGACCGACCAAATGACAGTAAAAATGGTTTTGGAGTAAAGCAACGTATTTTCGTTAGGCAAGTGCATAAAATGTCATCGATAGCAACAGAAATATCATGTTTGTTTGCCTCAGTTCCTCTAGCTTTCTCCATAGAAAATACGAATGTGTAGAGCTGGTGTCTCATGTGGAAGCAATTAATGTTTCCAATCACAAAATTAAATGATCCTGAAAAGAAATTAAAAAAAAAAAGTCCGTGCATAATATTAGGAATACTCAAACACAGAGGCTGTAGCAATATCTGGGATTGAGTTAGCCAAAACACAACCAGATATTTCTGGTTTCATCCAGTCATATCCGGACAAACTGGTGTGGAATTCATATGAATTGTATTGAGAAAATGAAAGTAAAAATGGTTTTGGAGAAAAGCAATGTCTTTCGTTAGGCAAGTGCATAAAATGTCATCTATACAAACAGAAATATCATGTTTGTTTGCCACAGTTCCTCTATCTTTCTCCGTAGAAAATACGAATGTGTAGGGCTGGTGTCACCACGTGGAACGAATTAGTGATTACAAGCACAAAATTAAATATTCCCCAATAAACAACATTCAAAACATTAAAGTCCGTGGATAATATCTGGAAAACACAAACACAGAGGCTTTAGCAATATCTGGGATTGAGATAGCCAAAAGAGAACCAGATATTTCCGGTTTCATCCAGTCATATCCGGACAAACTGGTGTGGAATTTGTATGCAATGGACTGAGATAATTACAGTAAAAATGGTTTTGGAGAAAAGCAAAGTCTTTTCATTAGGCAAGTGCATAAAATGTCATCGATACCAACAGAAATATCATGTTTGTTTGTCGCAGTTCCTCTAGCTTTCCCCCTAGAAAATACGAATGTGTAGCGCTGGTGTTTCCATGTGAAACCAATTCGTGTTTCCACGGTACAAACTGATATGTTCCCTGATAAAAACATTCAAAATATCCCAAGATAATGTCCAGAAAACACAAACACAGAGGCTGTAGCAATAGTTCGGATTGAGTTAGCCAAAACTCAACCGGATATTGCTGGTTGCATCCAGTCATATCCGCACAAACTGGTGTGGAATTCGTATGCAATGGACCGAGAAAATCACAGTAAAAATGGTTTTGGAGAAAAACAACGTTCTTTTCGTTTGGCAAGGGCAAAAAGTTTCATCAATACAAACAGAAATGTCATGTTTGTTTGCTGCACTTCCTGTAGCTTTCTCCCTAGAAAATACGAGATGTTCAGCTTGTGTCTACATCTGGAACCAATTACTGTTTCCAAGCTCAAAATTAAATGTTCCCCGATAAAAAACATTCAAAAAAATAAAGTCCGTGTATAATATCAGGAATAGACAAACACAGAGGCTGTAGCAATATCTGGGATTGAGTTAGCCAAAACAAAACCGGATATTTCCGGTTTCATCCAGTCATATCCGGGAAATGTCGTTTGGAATTCGTATGCAGTGGACCGAGAAAATCACAGTAAAAATGGTTTTGGAGAAAAGTAAAGTCTTTTCATTAGGCAAGTGCATAAAATGTCATCTATAGAAAAAGAAATATCATGTTTGTTTCCTGCAGTTCCTCTAGATTTCTCCCTAGAAAATACGAATGTGTAGAGCTGGTGTCCGCATGATGAACCAATTAGTGTTTCTGCGGTACAAAAATAAATGTTCCCTTATAAAAACATTCAAAACAATCAAGTCCATCAATAATATCCAGAAAACACAAACACAGAGGTTTCACAAAATATCTCGGATTGATTTAGCCAAAACACAACCGGATATATCTGTTTTTATCCAGTCATATCCGGACAAACTGGTGTGGAATTCATATGCAATGGACTGAGAAAATCACAATAAAAATGGTTTTGGAGAAAAGCAAAGTCTTTTCGTTAGGCAAGTGCATAAAATGTCATCTATACAAACAGAAATATCATTTTTGTTTGCCGCAGTTCTTCTAGCTTTCTCCTTTTGAAAATACGAATATGTTCAGCTGGTGTCTCCATGTTGAACCAATTACTGTATCCAAGCTCAAAATAAAATGTTCCCCGATAAAAACATGAAAAAAATAAAGTATGTTGATAATATCCAGAAATCACAAACACAGAGGCTTTCACAACATTTCGGATTGAGTTAACCAAAACACAACCGGATATTTCTGGTTTCATCCAGTCATATCCGGAAAAAGTCGTTTGGAATTCGGATGCAATGGACCTACAAAATGACAGTAAAAATGGTTTTGGAGTAAAGCAACATATTTTCATTAGGCAAGTGCATAAAATGTCATCGATACCAACAGAAATATCATGTTTGTTTGCCTCAGTTCCTCTAGCTTTTTCCATAGAAAATACGAATGTGTAGAGCTGGTGTCTCATGTGGAAAAAATTAATGCTTCCAAGCACAAAATTAAATGATCCCTGAAAAAAAAATTTAAAAAAAAAGTCTGTGCATAATATCAGCTATACACAAACACAGAGGCTGTAGCAATATCTGGGATTGAGATAGCCAAAACACAACCAGATACTTCCGGTTTCATCTAGTCATATCCGGACAAACTTGTCTGGAATTCGTATGCAATGGACCAAGAAAATCACAGTAAAAATGGTTTTGGAGAAAAGCAAAGTCTTTTCGTTAGGCAAGTGCATAAAATGTCATCTATACAAACAGAAATATCATTTTTGTTTGCCGCAGTTCCTCTAGCTTTCTCCCTAGAAAACACGAATGCGTAGAGCTGGTGTCTCCATGTGGAACCAATTAGTGTTTCCAAATGTTCCCTGATAAAAAACTTTCAAAACAATAAAGTCTGTGGATGATATCAGGAATACACAAACACAGAGGCTTTCACAATATTTCGGATTGCGTTAGCCAAAACACAACCAGATATTTCTCGTTTCATCCAGTCATATCTGGAGAAAGTGGTGTGGAATTCATATGCAATGGACCGAGAATCTCACAGTAAAAATGGTTTTGGAGAAAAGCAACGTCCTTTCGTTAGGCAAGTGCATAAAATGTCATCTATACAAACAGAAATATCATGTTTGTTTGCCGCAGTTCTTCTAGCTTTCTCCTTTTGAAAATACGAATACGTTCAGCTGGTGTCTCCATGTTGAACCAATTACTGTATCCAAGCTCAAAATAAAATGTTCCCTGATAAAAAACATTAAAAAAAATAAAGTCCGTTGATAATATCCAGAAAACACAAACACAGAGGCTTTCAAAACATTTCGGATTGAGTTAACCAAAACACAACCGGATATTTCTGATTTCATCCAGTCATAACTGGTAAAGTCGTTTGGAATTCGGATGCAATGGACCGACCAAATGACAGTAAAAATGGTTTTGGAGTAAAGCAACGTATTTTCGTTAGGCAAGTGCATAAAATGTCATCGATACCAACAGAAATATCATGTTTGTTTGCCTCAGTTCCTCTAGCTTTCTCCATAGAAAATACGAATGTGTAGAGCTGGTGTCTCATGTGGAAGCAATTAATGTTTCCAATCACAAAATTAAATGATCCTGAAAAGAAATTAAAAAAAAAAAGTCCGTGCATAATATTAGGAATACTCAAACACAGAGGCTGTAGCAATATCTGGGATTGAGTTAGCCAAAACACAACCAGATATTTCTGGTTTCATCCAGTCATATCCGGACAAACTGGTGTGGAATTCATATGAATTGTATTGAGAAAATGAAAGTAAAAATGGTTTTGGAGAAAAGCAATGTCTTTCGTTAGGCAAGTGCATAAAATGTCATCTATACAAACAGAAATATCATGTTTGTTTGCCACAGTTCCTCTATCTTTCTCCGTAGAAAATACGAATGTGTAGGGCTGGTGTCACCACGTGGAACGAATTAGTGATTACAAGCACAAAATTAAATATTCCCCAATAAACAACATTCAAAACATTAAAGTCCGTGGATAATATCTGGAAAACACAAACACAGAGGCTTTAGCAATATCTGGGATTGAGATAGCCAAAAGAGAACCAGATATTTCCGGTTTCATCCAGTCATATCCGGACAAACTGGTGTGGAATTTGTATGCAATGGACTGAGATAATTACAGTAAAAATGGTTTTGGAGAAAAGCAAAGTCTTTTCATTAGGCAAGTGCATAAAATGTCATCGATACCAACAGAAATACCATGTTTGTTTGTCGCAGTTCCTCTAGCTTTCCCCCTAGAAAATACGAATGTGTAGCGCTGGTGTTTCCATGTGAAACCAATTCGTGTTTCCACGGTACAAACTGATATGTTCCCTGATAAAAACATTCAAAATATCCCAAGATAATGTCCAGAAAACACAAACACAGAGGCTGTAGCAATAGTTCGGATTGAGTTAGCCAAAACTCAACCGGATATTGCTGGTTGCATCCAGTCATATCCGCACAAACTGGTGTGGAATTCGTATGCAATGGACCGAGAAAATCACAGTAAAAATGGTTTTGGAGAAAAACAACGTTCTTTTCGTTTGGCAAGGGCAAAAAGTTTCATCAATACAAACAGAAATGTCATGTTTGTTTGCTGCACTTCCTGTAGCTTTCTCCCTAGAAAATACGAGATGTTCAGCTTGTGTCTACATCTGGAACCAATTACTGTTTCCAAGCTCAAAATTAAATGTTCCCCGATAAAAAACATTCAAAAAAATAAAGTCCGTGTATAATATCAGGAATAGACAAACACAGAGGCTGTAGCAATATCTGGGATTGAGTTAGCCAAAACAAAACCGGATATTTCCGGTTTCATCCAGTCATATCCGGGAAATGTCGTTTGGAATTCGTATGCAGTGGACCGAGAAAATCACAGTAAAAATGGTTTTGGAGAAAAGTAAAGTCTTTTCATTAGGCAAGTGCATAAAATGTCATCTATAGAAAAAGAAATATCATGTTTGTTTCCTGCAGTTCCTCTAGATTTCTCCCTAGAAAATACGAATGTGTAGAGCTGGTGTCCGCATGATGAACCAATTAGTGTTTCTGCGGTACAAAAATAAATGTTCCCTTATAAAAACATTCAAAACAATCAAGTCCATCAATAATATCCAGAAAACACAAACACAGAGGTTTCACAAAATATCTCGGATTGATTTAGCCAAAACACAACCGGATATATCTGTTTTTATCCAGTCATATCCGGACAAACTGGTGTGGAATTCATATGCAATGGACTGAGAAAATCACAATAAAAATGGTTTTGGAGAAAAGCAAAGTCTTTTCGTTAGGCAAGTGCATAAAATGTCATCTATACAAACAGAAATATCATTTTTGTTTGCCGCAGTTCTTCTAGCTTTCTCCTTTTGAAAATACGAATATGTTCAGCTGGTGTCTCCATGTTGAACCAATTACTGTATCCAAGCTCAAAATAAAATGTTCCCCGATAAAAACATGAAAAAAATAAAGTATGTTGATAATATCCAGAAATCACAAACACAGAGGCTTTCACAACATTTCGGATTGAGTTAACCAAAACACAACCGGATATTTCTGGTTTCATCCAGTCATATCCGGAAAAAGTCGTTTGGAATTCGGATGCAATGGACCTACAAAATGACAGTAAAAATGGTTTTGGAGTAAAGCAACATATTTTCATTAGGCAAGTGCATAAAATGTCATCGATACCAACAGAAATATCATGTTTGTTTGCCTCAGTTCCTCTAGCTTTTTCCATAGAAAATACGAATGTGTAGAGCTGGTGTCTCATGTGGAAAAAATTAATGCTTCCAAGCACAAAATTAAATGATCCCTGAAAAAAAAATTTAAAAAAAAGGTCTGTGCATAATATCAGCTATACACAAACACAGAGGCTGTAGCAATATCTGGGATTGAGATAGCCAAAACACAACCAGATACTTCCGGTTTCATCTAGTCATATCCGGACAAACTTGTCTGGAATTCGTATGCAATGGACCAAGAAAATCACAGTAAAAATGGTTTTGGAGAAAAGCAAAGTCTTTTCGTTAGGCAAGTGCATAAAATGTCATCTATACAAACAGAAATATCATTTTTGTTTGCCGCAGTTCTTCTAGCTTTCTCCTTTTGAAAATACGAATATGTTCAGCTGGCGTCTCCATGTTGAACCATTTACTGTATCCAAGCTCAAAATAAAATGTTCCCCGATAAAAACATTAAAAAAAAAAAAAGTCCGTTGATAATATCCAGAAATCACAAACACAGAGGCTTTCACAACATTTCGGATTGAGTTAACCAAAACACAACCGGATATTTCTGGTTTCATCCAGTCATATCCGGAAAAAGTCGTTTGGAATTCGGATGCAATGGACAGACAAAATGACAGTAAAAATGGTTTTGGAGTAAAGCAACGTATTTTCGTTAGGCAAGTGCATAAAATGTCATCGATACCAACAGAAATATCATGTTTGTTTGCCTCAGTTCCTCTAGCTTTCTCCATAGAAAATACGAACGTGTAGAGCTGGTGTCTCATGTGGAAACAATTAATGTTTCCAAGCACAAAATTAAATGACCCCTGAAAAAAAACATGCCAAAAAAAAAGTCCGTGCATAATATAAGCAATACACAAACACAGAGGCTGTAGCAATATGTGGGATTGAGTTAGCCAAAACACAACCAGATACTTCCAGTTTCATCTAGTCATATCCGGACAAACTGGTGTGGAATTCATACGAATTGTATTGAGAAAATCACAGTAAAAATGGTTTTGGAGAAAATCAAAGTCTTTTCGTTAGGCAAGTGCATAAAATGTCATCTAGACAAACAGAAATATCATGTTTGTTTGCCGCATTCCTCTAGCTTTCTCCCTAGAAAATACGAATGTGTAGGGCTGGTGTCGCCTTGTCGAACTAATTAGTGATTATAAGCACAAAATTAAATATTCCCCGATAAACAAAATTCAAAACATTAAAGTCTGTGGATAATGTCTGGAAAACACAAAAACAGAGGCTGTAGCAATATCTGGGATTGAGTTAGCCAAAACACAACCAGATATTTCCGGTTTCATCCAGTCATATCCGGACAAACTGGTGTGTAATTCGTATGCAATGGACCGAGAATCTCACAGTAAAAATGGTTTTCGAGAACAGCAAAATCTTTTCGTTATGCAAGTGCATAAAATGTCATCTATACCAACAGATATATCATGTTTGTTTGTCGCAGCTCCTCTAGCTTTCTCCCTAGAAAATACGAATATGTAGAGCTGGTGTCCCCATGATAAACTAATTAGTGTTTCTACAGTACAAAATAAATGTTCCCTTAAAAAAACATTCAAAACAATAAAGTCCATCAATAATATCCAGAAAACACAAACACAGAGGCTTTCACAATATTTCGGATATATTTAGCCAAAACAGAACCGGATATTTCTGTTTTCATCCAGTCATATCCGGACAAAGTGATGTGGAATTCGTATGCAATGGACTGAGAAAATCACAGTAAAAATGGTTTTGGAGAAAATCAAAGTCTTTCGTTAGGCAAGTGCATAAAATGTTATCTATACAAACAGAAATATCATGATTGTTTGCCGCAGTTCTTCTAAATTTCTCCTTTTGAAAATACGAATATGTTCAGCTGGTGTCTCCATGTTGAACCAAATACTGTATCCAAGCTCAAAATAAAATGTTCTCCGATAAAAAACATTAAAAAAATAAAGTCCATTGATAATATCCAGAAAACACAAACACAGAGGCTTTTACAACATTTCGGATTGAGTTAACCAAAACACAACCGGATATTTCTGGTTTCATTCCAGTCATAACTGGAAAAAGTCGTTTGGAATTCGGATGCAATAGACCGACAAAATGACAGTAAAAATGGTTTTTGAGAAAAGCAAAGTCTTTTCGTTAGGCAAGTGCATAAAATGTCATCGATACCAACAGAAATATCATGTTTGTTTGCCTCAGTTCCTCTAGATTTCTCCCTAGAAAATACAAATGTGTAGAGTTGGTGTCTCATGTGGAAACAATTATTGTTTCCAAGCACAAAATTAAATGATCCCTGAATAAAAAATATTCAAAAAAAAAAAGTCCGTGCATAATATCAAGAATACACAAACACAGAGGCTGTAGCAATATCTGGGATTGAGTTAGCCAAAACAAAACCGGATATTTCCGGTTCCATCCAGTCATATCCGGAAAAAGTGGTGTGGAATTCGTATGCAATGGACCGAGAAACTCACAGTAAAAATGGTTTTGGAGAAAAGCCAAAGTCTTTTGGTTAGGCAAGTGCATAAAATGTCATCGATACAAACAGAAATATCATGTTTGGGCCGGCGCCGCGGCTCACTAGGCTAATCCTCCGCCTTGCGGCGCCGGCACACCGGGTTCTAGTCCCGGTCGGGGCACCGATCCTGTCCCGGTTGCCCCTCTTCCAGGCCAGCTCTCTGTTGTGGCTAGGGAGTGCAGTGGAGGATGGCCCAAGTCCTTGGGTCCTGCACCCCATGGGAGACCAGGAGAAGCACCTGGCTCCTGCCATCGGAACAGCGCGGTGCGCCGGCCGCAGCGCGCTACCGCGGCGGCCATTGGAGGGTGAACCAACGGCAAAAGGAAGACCTTTCTCTCTGTCTCTCTCTCTCACTGTCCACTCTGCCTGTCAAAAAATAAATAAATAAAAATTAAAAAAAATAAAAAAAAAAGAAATATCATGTTTGTTTGCCGCAGTTCCCCCAGCAGTCTCGCTAGAAAATACGAATGTGTAGAGCTGGTGTCCCCATGATGAACCAATTAGAATTTCTACGGTATAAAATGAAAAGTTCCCTGATAAAAACATTCAAAACAATAAAGTCCATCGATAATGTCCAGAAAACACAAACACAGAGGCTATCACAATATTTCGGATTGAGTTTGCCAAAACACAACCGGATATTTCTGGTTTCATCCAGTCATATCCGGAAAAAGTCGTTTGGAATTCGGATGCAATGGACCGAGAAAATCACAGTAAAAATGGTTTTGGAGAAAAGCAAAGTCTTTTCATTAGGCAAGTGCATAAAATGTCATCTATACATACAGAAATATCATGTTTCTTTGCCGCAATTCCTCTAGGTTTCGCCCTAGATAATACGAATGTGTAGAGCTGGTGTCTCCATGTGGAACCAATTAGAGTTTCTACGGTACAAAATGAAATGTTCCCTGATAGAAACATTCAAAACAAGAAAGTCCTTCGATAATATCCAGAAAACACAAACACAGAGGCTTTCACAATATTTCGGATTGAGTTAGCCAAAACACCACCGGATATTTCTGGTTTCCTCCAGTCATATCCGGACAAAGTGGTATGGAATTCGTATGCAATGGGCTGAGAAAATCAGAGTAAAAATGGTTTTGGAGAAAAGCAAAGTCTTTTCGTTAGGAAAGTGCATAAAATGTCATCGATAGAAACAGAAATATCATGTTTGTTTGCCGCAGTTGCTCTAGCTTTCTCCCTAGAAAATACGAATATATTGAGCTGGAGTCTCCATGTGGAAACAATAACTGTATCCAAGCTCAAAATAAAATATTGCCCGATAAATACATTCAAAACAAAGTCCATGGATAATATGCGGAAAACACAAACACAGAGGCTGTAGCAATATATAGGATTGAGTTAGCCAAAACAAACCGGATATTTCCGATTTCATCCAGTCATATCCGGTGAACTGGTGTGAAATTTGTATGTAATAGACCGAGAAAATCACAGTACAAATGGTTGTGGAGAAAAGCAAAGTCTTTTCGTTAGGCAAGTGCCTAAAATGTCATCTATACAAACAGAAATATCATATTTGTTTGTCACAGTTCCTCTAGCTTTCTCCCTAGAAAATAAGAATGTGTAGGGCTGTTGTCTCCATGTGGAACCAATTAGTGATTCCAAGCAAAAATTAAATGTTCCCTGATAAAAAACATTCAAAACAATAAAGTCCGTGGATAATATCAGGAATACTCAAAGACAGAGGCTGGAGCAATATCTGGGATTGAGTTAGCCAAAACAAAACCAGATATTTCCGGTTTCATCCAGTCATATCCGGACAAACTGTGGTGGAATTCGTATGCAATGGATGGAGAAAATCACAGTAAAAATGGTTTTGGAGAAAAGCAAAGTCTTTCGTTAGGCAAGTGCATAAAATGTCATCGATACAAACAGAAATGTCATGTTTGTTTGCCACAGTTCCTCCAGCAGTCTCCCTAGAAAATACGAATGTGTAGAGCTGGTGTCCCCATGATGAACCTATTAGCATTTCTACGGTACAAAATCAAATGTTCCCTGATAAAAAACATTCAACACAATAGTCCGTGGATAATATCAGGAATACACAAACACAGAGGCTGTAGCAATGTTTGGGATTGAGTATGCAAAAAAAAAAAAAAAGATATTACCGGTTTCATCCACTCATATCCGGACAAACTGGGGTGGAATTCATATGCCATTGACCGAGTAAATCACAGTAAAAATGGTGTTGGAGAAAAGCAAAGTCTTTTCGTTAGGCAAGTGCATAAAATGTCATCTATAGAAACAGAAATATCATGTTTCTTTGCCGCAATTCCTCTAGATTTCGGCCTACAAAATACGAATATGTAGAGCTGGTGTCTCCATGTGGAACGAATTAGTGACTCCAAGCACAAAATTAAGTGTTGCCTTATAAAAAACTTTCAAATCAATAAAGACCGTGGATAATATCAGTAATACACAAACACAGAGGCTGTAGGAATATCTGGGATTGAGTTAGCCAAAACACAACCGGATATTTCCGGTTTCATCCAGTCATATCCGGTAAAGTGGTGTGGAGTTCGTATGCAATGGACCGAAAAACTCAGAGTAAAAATGGTTTTGGAGAAAAGCAAAGTCTTTTCATTAGGCAAGTGCATAAAATGTCATCTATACATACAGAAATATCATGTTTCTTTGCCGCAATTCCTCTAGGTTTCGCCCTAGATAATACGAATGTGTAGAGCTGGTGTCTCCATGTGGAACCAATTAGAGTTTCTACGGTACAAAATGAAATGTTCCCTGATAGAAACATTCAAAACAAGAAAGTCCTTCGATAATATCCAGAAAACACAAACACAGAGGCTTTCACAATATTTCGGATTGAGTTAGCCAAAACACCACCGGATATTTCTGGTTTCCTCCAGTCATATCCGGACAAAGTGGTATGGAATTCGTATGCAATGGGCTAAGAAAATCAGAGTAAAAATGGTTTGGGAGAAAAGCAAAGTCTTTTCGTTAGGAAAGTGCATAAAATGTCATCGATAGAAACAGAAATATCATGTTTGTTTGCCGCAGTTGCTCTAGCTTTCTCCCTAGAAAATACGAATATATTGAGCTGGAGTCTCCGTGTGGAAACAATAACTGTATCCAAGCTCAAAATAAAATATTGCCCGATAAATACATTCAAAACAAAGTCCATGGATAATATGTGGAAAACACAAACACAGAGGCTGTAGCAATATATAGGATTGAGTTAGCCAAAACAAACCGGATATTTCCATTTTCATCCAGTCATATCCGGTGAACTGGTGTGAAATTTGTATGTAATAGACCAAGAAAATCACAGTAAAAATGGTTTTGGAGAAAAGCAAAGTCTTTTCGTTAGGCAAGTGCCTAAAATGTCATCTATACAAACAGAAATATCATATTTGTTTGTCACAGTTCCTCTAGCTTTCTCCCTAGAAAATAAGAATGTGTAGGGCTGTTGTCTCCATGTGGAACCAATTAGTGATTCCAAGCAAAAATTAAATGTTCCCTGATAAAAAACATTCAAAACAATAAAGTCCGTGGATAATATCAGGAATACTCAAAGACAGAGGCTGGAGCAATATCTGGGATTGAGTTAGCCAAAACAAAACCAGATATTTCCGGTTTCATCCAGTCATATCCGGACAAACTGTGGTGGAATTCGTATGCAATGGATGGAGAAAATCACAGTAAAAATGGTTTTGGAGAAAAGCAAAGTCTTTCGTTAGGCAAGTGCATAAAATGTCATCGATACAAACAGAAATGTCATGTTTGTTTGCCACAGTTCCTCCAGCAGTCTCCCTAGAAAATACGAATGTGTAGAGCTGGTGTCCCCATGATGAACCTATTAGCATTTCTACGGTACAAAATCAAATGTTCCCTGATAAAAAACATTCAACACAATAGTCCGTGGATAATATCAGGAATACACAAACACAGAGGCTGTAGCAATGTTTGGGATTGAGTATGCAAAAAAAAAAAAAAGATATTACCGGTTTCATCCACTCATATCCGGACAAACTGGGGTGGAATTCATATGCCATTGACCGAGTAAATCACAGTAAAAATGGTGTTGGAGAAAAGCAAAGTCTTTTCGTTAGGCAAGTGCATAAAATGTCATCTATAGAAACAGAAATATCATGTTTCTTTGCCGCAATTCCTCTAGATTTCGGCCTACAAAATACGAATATGTAGAGCTGGTGTCTCCATGTGGAACGAATTAGTGACTCCAAGCACAAAATTAAGTGTTGCCTTATAAAAAACTTTCAAATCAATAAAGACCGTGGATAATATCAGTAATACACAAACACAGAGGCTGTAGGAATATCTGGGATTGAGTTAGCCAAAACACAACCGGATATTTCTGTTTTCATCCAGTCATATCCGGAAAAAGTTGTTTGGAATTCGGATGCAATGGACCGAGAAAATCACAGTAAAAATGGTTTTGGAGAAAAGCAAAGTCTTTTCATTAGGCAAGTGCATAAAATGTCATCTATACATACAGAAATATCATGTTGCTTTGCCGCAATTCCTCTAGGTTTCGCCCTAGATAATACGAATGTGTAGAGCTGGTGTCTCCATGTGGAACCAATTAGAGTTTCTACGGTACAAAATGAAATGTTCCCTGATAGAAACATTCAAAACAAGAAAGTCCTTCGATAATATCCAGAAAACACAAACACAGAGGCTTTCACAATATTTCGGATTGAGTTAGCCAAAACACCACCGGATATTTCTGGTTTCCTCCAGTCATATCCGGACAAAGTGGTATGGAATTCGTATGCAATGGGCTGAGAAAATCAGAGTAAAAATGGTTTTGGAGAAAAGCAAAGTCTTTTCGTTAGGAAAGTGCATAAAATGTCATCGATAGAAACAGAAATATCATGTTTGTTTGCCGCAGTTGCTCTAGCTTTCTCCCTAGAAAATACGAATATATTGAGCTGGAGTCTCCATGTGGAAACAATAACTGTATCCAAGCTCAAAATAAAATATTGCCCGATAAATACATTCAAAACAAAGTCCATGGATAATATGCGGAAAACACAAACACAGAGGCTGTAGCAATATATAGGATTGAGTTAGCCAAAACAAACCGGATATTTCCGATTTCATCCAGTCATATCCGGTGAACTGGTGTGAAATTTGTATGTAATAGACCGAGAAAATCACAGTACAAATGGTTTTGGAGAAAAGCAAAGTCTTTTCGTTAGGCAAGTGCCTAAAATGTCATCTATACAAACAGAAATATCATATTTGTTTGTCACAGTTCCTCTAGCTTTCTCCCTAGAAAATAAGAATGTGTAGAGCTGTTGTCTCCATGTGGAACCAATTAGTGATTCCAAGCAAAAATTAAATGTTCCCTGATAAAAAAACATTCAAAACAATAAAGTCCGTGGATAATATCAGGAATACTCAAAGACAGAGGCTGGAGCAATATCTGGGATTGAGTTAGCCAAAACAAAACCAGATATTTCTGGTTTCATCCAGTCATATCCGGACAAACTGTGGTGGAATTCGTATGCAATGGACCGAGAAAATCACAGTAAAAATGGTTTTGGAGAAAAGCAAAGTCTTTCGTTAGGCAAGTGCATAAAATGTCATCGATACAAACAGAAATGTCATGTTTGTTTGCCACAGTTCCTCCAGCAGTCTCCCTAGAAAATACGAATGTGTAGAGCTGGTGTCCCCATGATGAACCTATTAGCATTTCTACGGTACAAAATCAAATGTTCCCTGATAAAAAACATTCAACACAATAGTCCGTGGATAATATCAGGAATACACAAACACAGAGGCTGTAGCAATGTTTGGGATTGAGTATGCAAAAAAAAAAAAGATATTACCGGTTTCATCCACTCATATCCGGACAAACTGGGGTGGTATTCATATGCAATGGACCGAGTAAATCACAGTAAAAATGGTTTTGGAGAAAAGCAAAGTCTTTTCGTTAGGCAAGTGCATAAAATGTCATCTATAGAAACAGAAATATCATGTTTCTTTGCCGCAATTCCTCTAGATTTCGGCCTACAAAATACGAATATGTAGAGCTGGTGTCTCCATGTGGAACGAATTAGTAACTCCAAGCACAACATTAAGTGTTGCCTTATAAAAAACTTTCAAATCAATAAAGACCGTGGATAATATCAGTAATACACAAACACAGAGGCTGTAGGAATATCTGGGATTGAGTTAGCCAAAACACAACCGGATATTTCCGGTTTCATCCAGTCATATCCGGTAAAGTGGTGTGGAGTTCGTATGCAATGGACCAAAAAACTCAGAGTAAAAATGGTTTTGGAGAAAAGCAAAGTCTTTTCATTAGGCAAGTGCATAAAATGTCATCTATACATACAGAAATATCATGTTTCTTTGCCGCAATTCCTCTAGGTTTCGCCCTAGATAATACGAATATGTAGAGTTGGTGTCTCCATGTGGAACCAATTAGAGTTTCTACGGTACAAAATGAAATGTTCCCTGATAGAAACATTCAAAACAAGAAAGTCCTTCGATAATATCCAGAAAACACAAACACAGAGGCTTTCACAATATTTCGGATTGAGTTAGCCAAAACACCACCGGATATTTCTGGTTTCCTCCAGTCATATCCGGACAAAGTGGTATGGAATTCGTATGCAATGGGCTGAGAAAATCAGAGTAAAAATGGTTTGGGAGAAAAGCAAAGTCTTTTCGTTAGGAAAGTGCATAAAATGTCATCGATAGAAACAGAAATCTCATGTTTGTTTGCCGCAGTTCCTCTAGCTTTCTCCCTAGAAAATACGGATATATTGAGCTGGAGTCTCCATGTGGAAACAATTACTGTATCCAAGCTCAAAATAAAATATTGCCGGATAAATACATTCAAAACAATAAAGTCCGTGGATAATATCAGGAAAACAGAAACACAGAGGCTGTAGCAATATATGGGATTGAGTTAGCCAAAACAAACCGGATATTTCCGATTTCATCCAGTCATATCCGGTAAACTGGTGTGGAATTCGTATGCAATGGACGGAGAAACTCACAGTAAAAATGGTTTTGGAGAAAAGCAAAGTCTTTTCGTTAGGCAAGTGCCTAAAATGTCATCTATACAAACAGAAATATCATATTTGTTTGTCACAGTTCCTCTAGCTTTCTCCCTAGAAAATAAGAATGTGTAGAGCTGTTGTCTCCATGTGGAACCAATTAGTGATTCCAAGCAAAAATTAAATGTTCCCTGATAAAAAACATTCAAAACAATAAAGTCCGTGGATAATATCAGGAATACTCAAAGACAGAGGCTGGAGCAATATCTGGGATTGAGTTAGCCAAAACAAAACCAGATATTTCCGGTTTCATCCAGTCATATCCGGACAAACTGTGGTGGAATTCGTATGCAATGGACCGAGAAAATCACAGTAAAAATGGTTTTGGAGAAAAGCAAAGTCTTTCGTTAGGCAAGTGCATAAAATGTCATCGATACAAACAGAAATGTCATGTTTGTTTGCCACAGTTCCTCCAGCAGTCTCCCTAGAAAATACGAATGTGTAGAGCTGGTGTCCCCATGATGAACCTATTAGCATTTCTACGGTACAAAATCAAATGTTCCCTGATAAAAAACATTGAACACAATAGTCCGTGGATAATATCAGGAATACACAAACACAGAGGCTGTAGCAATGTTTGGTATTGAGTATGCAAAAAAAAAAAAAAGATATTACCGGTTTCATCCACTCATATCCGGACAAACTGGGGTGGTATTCATATGCAATGGACCGAGTAAATCACAGTAAAAATGGTTTTGGAGAAAAGCAAAGTCTTTTCGTTAGGCAAGTGCATAAAATGTCATCTATAGAAACAGAAATATCATGTTTCTTTGCCGCAATTCCTCTAGATTTCGGCCTACAAAATACGAATATGTAGAGCTGGTGTCTCCATGTGGAACGAATTAGTAACTCCAAGCACAACATTAAGTGTTGCCTTATAAAAAACTTTCAAATCAATAAAGACCGTGGATAATATCAGTAATACACAAACACAGAGGCTGTAGGAATATCTGGGATTGAGTTAGCCAAAACACAACCGGATATTTCCGGTTTCATCCAGTCATATCCGGTAAAGTGGTGTGGAGTTCGTATGCAATGGACCAAAAAACTCAGAGTAAAAATGGTTTTGGAGAAAAGCAAAGTCTTTTCATTAGGCAAGTGCATAAAATGTCATCTATACATACAGAAATATCATGTTTCTTTGCCGCAATTCCTCTAGGTTTCGCCCTAGATAATACGAATATGTAGAGTTGGTGTCTCCATGTGGAACCAATTAGAGTTTCTACGGTACAAAATGAAATGTTCCCTGATAGAAACATTCAAAACAAGAAAGTCCTTCGATAATATCCAGAAAACACAAACACAGAGGCTTTCACAATATTTCGGATTGAGTTAGCCAAAACACCACCGGATATTTCTGGTTTCCTCCAGTCATATCCGGACAAAGTGGTATGGAATTCGTATGCAATGGGCTGAGAAAATCAGAGTAAAAATGGTTTGGGAGAAAAGCAAAGTCTTTTCGTTAGGAAAGTGCATAAAATGTCATCGATAGAAACAGAAATCTCATGTTTGTTTGCCGCAGTTCCTCTAGCTTTCTCCCTAGAAAATACGGATATATTGAGCTGGAGTCTCCATGTGGAAACAATTACTGTATCCAAGCTCAAAATAAAATATTGCCGGATAAATACATTCAAAACAATAAAGTCCGTGGATAATATCAGGAAAACAGAAACACAGAGGCTGTAGCAATATATGGGATTGAGTTAGCCAAAACAAACCGGATATTTCCGATTTCATCCAGTCATATCCGGTAAACTGGTGTGGAATTCGTATGCAATGGACGGAGAAACTCACAGTAAAAATGGTTTTGGAGAAAAGCAAAGTCTTTTCGTTAGGCAAGTGCCTAAAATGTCATCTATACAAACAGAAATATCATATTTGTTTGTCACAGTTCCTCTAGCTTTCTCCCTAGAAAATAAGAATGTGTAGAGCTGTTGTCTCCATGTGGAACCAATTAGTGATTCCAAGCAAAAATTAAATGTTCCCTGATAAAAAACATTCAAAACAATAAAGTCCGTGGATAATATCAGGAATACTCAAAGACAGAGGCTGGAGCAATATCTGGGATTGAGTTAGCCAAAACAAAACCAGATATTTCCGGTTTCATCCAGTCATATCCGGACAAACTGTGGTGGAATTCGTATGCAATGGACCGAGAAAATCACAGTAAAAATGGTTTTGGAGAAAAGCAAAGTCTTTCGTTAGGCAAGTGCATAAAATGTCATCGATACAAACAGAAATGTCATGTTTGTTTGCCACAGTTCCTCCAGCAGTCTCCCTAGAAAATACGAATGTGTAGAGCTGGTGTCCCCATGATGAACCTATTAGCATTTCTACGGTACAAAATCAAATGTTCCCTGATAAAAAACATTGAACACAATAGTCCGTGGATAATATCAGGAATACACAAACACAGAGGCTGTAGCAATGTTTGGTATTGAGTATGCAAAAAAAAAAAAAGATATTACCGGTTTCATCCACTCATATCCGGACAAACTGGGGTGGTATTCATATGCAATGGACCGAGTAAATCACAGTAAAAATGGTTTTGGAGAAAAGCAAAGTCTTTTCGTTAGGCAAGTGCATAAAATGTCATCTATAGAAACAGAAATATCATGTTTCTTTGCCGCAATTCCTCTAGATTTCGGCCTACAAAATACGAATATGTAGAGCTGGTGTCTCCATGTGGAACGAATTAGTAACTCCAAGCACAACATTAAGTGTTGCCTTATAAAAAACTTTCAAATCAATAAAGACCGTGGATAATATCAGTAATACACAAACACAGAGGCTGTAGGAATATCTGGGATTGAGTTAGCCAAAACACAACCGGATATTTCCGGTTTCATCCAGTCATATCCGGTAAAGTGGTGTGGAGTTCGTATGCAATGGACCGAAAAACTCAGAGTAAAAATGGTTTTGGAGAAAAGCAAAGTCTTTTCATTAGGCAAGTGCATAAAATGTCATCTATACATACAGAAATATCATGTTTCTTTGCCGCAATTCCTCTAGGTTTCGCCCTAGATAATACGAATGTGTAGAGCTGGTGTCTCCATGTGGAACCAATTAGAGTTTCTACGGTACAAAATGAAATGTTCCCTGATAGAAACATTCAAAACAAGAAAGTCCTTCGATAATATCCAGAAAACACAAACACAGAGGCTTTCACAATATTTCGGATTGAGTTAGCCAAAACACCACCGGATATTTCTGGTTTCCTCCAGTCATATCCGGACAAAGTGGTATGGAATTCGTATGCAATGGGCTGAGAAAATCAGAGTAAAAATGGTTTGGGAGAAAAGCAAAGTCTTTTCGTTAGGAAAGTGCATAAAATGTCATCGATAGAAACAGAAATATCATGTTTGTTTGCCGCAGTTGCTCTAGCTTTCTCCCTAGAAAATACGAATATATTGAGCTGGAGTCTCCATGTGGAAACAATAACTGTATCCAAGCTCAAAATAAAATATTGCCCGATAAATACATTCAAAACAAAGTCCATGGATAATATGCGGAAAACACAAACACAGAGGCTGTAGCAATATATAGGATTGAGTTAGCCAAAACAAACCGGATATTTCCATTTTCATCCAGTCATATCCGGTGAACTGGTGTGAAATTTGTATGTAATAGACCAAGAAAATCACAGTACAAATGGTTTTGGAGAAAAGCAAAGTCTTTTCGTTAGGCAAGTGCCTAAAATGTCATCTGTACAAACAGAAATATCATATTTGTTTGTCACAGTTCCTCTAGCTTTCTCCCTAGAAAATAAGAATGTGTAGAGCTGTTGTCTCCATGTGGAACCAATTAGTGATTCCAAGCAAAAATTAAATGTTCCCTGATAAAAAACATTCAAAACAATAAAGTCCGTGGATAATATCAGGAATACTCAAAGACAGAGGCTGGAGCAATATCTGGGATTGAGTTAGCCAAAACAAAACCAGATATTTCCGGTTTCATCCAGTCATATCCGGACAAACTGTGGTGGAATTCGTATGCAATGGACCGAGAAAATCACAGTAAAAATGGTTTTGGAGAAAAGCAAAGTCTTTCGTTAGGCAAGTGCATAAAATGTCATCGATACAAACAGAAATGTCATGTTTGTTTGCAACAGTTCCTCCAGTAGTCTCCCTAGAAAATACGAATGTGTAGAGCTGGTGTCCCCATGATGAACCTATTAGCATTTCTACGGTACAAAATCAAATGTTCCCTGATAAAAAACATTCAACACAATAGTCCGTGGATAATATCAGGAATACACAAACACAGAGGCTGTAGCAATGTTTGGGATTGAGTATGCAAAAAAAAAAAAGATATTACCGGTTTCATCCACTCATATCCGGACAAACTGGGGTGGTATTCATATGCAATGGACCGAGTAAATCACAGTAAAAATGGTTTTGGAGAAAAGCAAAGTCTTTTCGTTAGGCAAGTGCATAAAATGTCATCTATAGAAACAGAAATATCATGTTTCTTTGCCGCAATTCCTCTAGATTTCGGCCTACAAAATACGAATATGTAGAGCTGGTGTCTCCATGTGGAACGAATTAGTAACTCCAAGCACAACATTAAGTGTTGCCTTATAAAAAACTTTCAAATCAATAAAGACCGTGGATAATATCAGTAATACACAAACACAGAGGCTGTAGGAATATCTGGGATTGAGTTAGCCAAAACACAACCGGATATTTCCGGTTTCATCCAGTCATATCCGGTAAAGTGGTGTGGAGTTCGTATGCAATGGACCGAAAAACTCAGAGTAAAAATGGTTTTGGAGAAAAGCAAAGTCTTTTCATTAGGCAAGTGCATAAAATGTCATCTATACATACAGAAATATCATGTTTCTTTGCCGCAATTCCTCTAGGTTTCGCCCTAGATAATACGAATATGTAGAGTTGGTGTCTCCATGTGGAACCAATTAGAGTTTCTACGGTACAAAATGAAATGTTCCCTGATAGAAACATTCAAAACAAGAAAGTCCTTCGATAATATCCAGAAAACACAAACACAGAGGCTTTCACAATATTTCGGATTGAGTTAGCCAAAACACCACCGGATATTTCTGGTTTCCTCCAGTCATATCCGGACAAAGTGGTATGGAATTCGTATGCAATGGGCTGAGAAAATCAGAGTAAAAATGGTTTGGGAGAAAAGCAAAGTCTTTTCGTTAGGAAAGTGCATAAAATGTCATCGATAGAAACAGAAATCTCATGTTTGTTTGCCGCAGTTCCTCTAGCTTTCTCCCTAGAAAATACGGATATATTGAGCTGGAGTCTCCATGTGGAAACAATTACTGTATCCAAGCTCAAAATAAAATATTGCCGGATAAATACATTCAAAGCAATAAAGTCCGTGGATAATATCAGGAAAACAGAAACACAGAGGCTGTAGCAATATATGGGATTGAGTTAGCCAAAACAAACCGGATATTTCCGATTTCATCCAGTCATATCCGGTAAACTGGTGTGGAATTCGTATGCAATGGACGGAGAAACTCACAGTAAAAATGGTTTTGGAGAAAAGCAAAGTCTTTTCGTTAGGCAAGTGCCTAAAATGTCATCTATACAAACAGAAATATCATATTTGTTTGTCACAGTTCCTCTAGCTTTCTCCCTAGAAAATAAGAATGTGTAGAGCTGTTGTCTCCATGTGGAACCAATTAGTGATTCCAAGCAAAAATTAAATGTTCCCTGATAAAAAACATTCAAAACAATAAAGTCCGTGGATAATATCAGGAATACTCAAAGACAGAGGCTGGAGCAATATCTTGGATTGAGTTAGCCAAAACAAAACCAGATATTTCCGGTTTCATCCAGTCATATCCGGACAAACTGTGGTGGAATTCGTATGCAATGGACCGAGAAAATCACAGTAAAAATGGTTTTGGAGAAAAGCAAAGTCTTTCGTTAGGCAAGTGCATAAAATGTCATCGATACAAACAGAAATGTCATGTTTGTTTGCCACAGTTCCTCCAGCAGTCTCCCTAGAAAATACGAATGTGTAGAGCTGGTGTCCCCATGATGAACCTATTAGCATTTCTACGGTACAAAATCAAATGTTCCCTGATAAAAAACATTCAACACAATAGTCCGTGGATAATATCAGGAATACACAAACACAGAGGCTGTAGCAATGTTTGGTATTGAGTATGCAAAAAAAAAAAAGATATTACCGGTTTCATCCACTCATATCCGGACAAACTGGGGTGGTATTCATATGCAATGGACCGAGTAAATCACAGTAAAAATGGTTTTGGAGAAAAGCAAAGTCTTTTCGTTAGGCAAGTGCATAAAATGTCATCTATAGAAACAGAAATATCATGTTTCTTTGCCGCAATTCCTCTAGATTTCGGCCTACAAAATACGAATATGTAGAGCTGGTGTCTCCATGTGGAACGAATTAGTAACTCCAAGCACAACATTAAGTGTTGCCTTATAAAAAACTTTCAAATCAATAAAGACCGTGGATAATATCAGTAATACACAAACACAGAGGCTGTAGGAATATCTGGGATTGAGTTAGCCAAAACACAACCGGATATTTCCGGTTTCATCCAGTCATATCCGGTAAAGTGGTGTGGAGTTCGTATGCAATGGACCGAAAAACTCAGAGTAAAAATGGTTTTGGAGAAAAGCAAAGTCTTTTCATTAGGCAAGTGCATAAAATGTCATCTATACATACAGAAATATCATGTTTCTTTGCCGCAATTCCTCTAGGTTTCGCCCTAGATAATACGAATGTGTAGAGCTGGTGTCTCCATGTGGAACCAATTAGAGTTTCTACGGTACAAAATGAAATGTTCCCTGATAGAAACATTCAAAACAAGAAAGTCCTTCGATAATATCCAGAAAACACAAACACAGAGGCTTTCACAATATTTCGGATTGAGTTAGCCAAAACACCACCGGATATTTCTGGTTTCCTCCAGTCATATCCGGACAAAGTGGTATGGAATTCGTATGCAATGGGCTGAGAAAATCAGAGTAAAAATGGTTTGGGAGAAAAGCAAAGTCTTTTCGTTAGGAAAGTGCATAAAATGTCATCGATAGAAACAGAAATATCATGTTTGTTTGCCGCAGTTGCTCTAGCTTTCTCCCTAGAAAATACGAATATATTGAGCTGGAGTCTCCATGTGGAAACAATAACTGTATCCAAGCTCAAAATAAAATATTGCCCGATAAATACATTCAAAACAAAGTCCATGGATAATATGCGGAAAACACAAACACAGAGGCTGTAGCAATATATAGGATTGAGTTAGCCAAAACAAACCGGATATTTCCGATTTCATCCAGTCATATCCGGTGAACTGGTGTGAAATTTGTATGTAATAGACCAAGAAAATCACAGTACAAATGGTTTTGGAGAAAAGCAAAGTCTTTTCGTTAGGCAAGTGCCTAAAATGTCATCTGTACAAACAGAAATATCATATTTGTTTGTCACAGTTCCTCTAGCTTTCTCCCTAGAAAATAAGAATGTGTAGAGCTGTTGTCTCCATGTGGAACCAATTAGTGATTCCAAGCAAAAATTAAATGTTCCCTGATAAAAAACATTCAAAACAATAAAGTCCGTGGATAATATCAGGAATACTCAAAGACAGAGGCTGGAGCAATATCTGGGATTGAGTTAGCCAAAACAAAACCAGATATTTCCGGTTTCATCCAGTCATATCCGGACAAACTGTGGTGGAATTCGTATGCAATGGACCGAGAAAATCACAGTAAAAATGGTTTTGGAGAAAAGCAAAGTCTTTCGTTAGGCAAGTGCATAAAATGTCATCGATACAAACAGAAATGTCATGTTTGTTTGCCACAGTTCCTCCAGTAGTCTCCCTAGAAAATACGAATGTGTAGAGCTGGTGTCCCCATGATGAACCTATTAGCATTTCTACGGTACAAAATCAAATGTTCCCTGATAAAAAACATTCAACACAATAGTCCGTGGATAATATCAGGAATACACAAACACAGAGGCTGTAGCAATGTTTGGGATTGAGTATGCAAAAAAAAAAAAAAGATATTACCGGTTTCATCCACTCATATCCGGACAAACTGGGGTGGTATTCATATGCAATGGACCGAGTAAATCACAGTAAAAATGGTTTTGGAGAAAAGCAAAGTCTTTTCGTTAGGCAAGTGCATAAAATGTCATCTATAGAAACAGAAATATCATGTTTCTTTGCCGCAATTCCTCTAGATTTCGGCCTACAAAATACGAATATGTAGAGCTGGTGTCTCCATGTGGAACGAATTAGTAACTCCAAGCACAACATTAAGTGTTGCCTTATAAAAAACTTTCAAATCAATAAAGACCGTGGATAATATCAGTAATACACAAACACAGAGGCTGTAGGAATATCTGGGATTGAGTTAGCCAAAACACAACCGGATATTTCCGGTTTCATCCAGTCATATCCGGTAAAGTGGTGTGGAGTTCGTATGCAATGGACCGAAAAACTCAGAGTAAAAATGGTTTTGGAGAAAAGCAAAGTCTTTTCATTAGGCAAGTGCATAAAATGTCATCTATACATACAGAAATATCATGTTTCTTTGCCGCAATTCCTCTAGGTTTCGCCCTAGATAATACGAATGTGTAGAGCTGGTGTCTCCATGTGGAACCAATTAGAGTTTCTACGGTACAAAATGAAATGTTCCCTGATAGAAACATTCAAAACAAGAAAGTCCTTCGATAATATCCAGAAAACACAAACACAGAGGCTTTCACAATATTTCGGATTGAGTTAGCCAAAACACCACCGGATATTTCTGGTTTCCTCCAGTCATATCCGGACAAAGTGGTATGGAATTCGTATGCAATGGGCTGAGAAAATCAGAGTAAAAATGGTTTGGGAGAAAAGCAAAGTCTTTTCGTTAGGAAAGTGCATAAAATGTCATCGATAGAAACAGAAATATCATGTTTGTTTGCCGCAGTTGCTCTAGCTTTCTCCCTAGAAAATACGAATATATTGAGCTGGAGTCTCCATGTGGAAACAATAACTGTATCCAAGCTCAAAATAAAATATTGCCCGATAAATACATTCAAAACAAAGTCCATGGATAATATGCGGAAAACACAAACACAGAGGCTGTAGCAATATATAGGATTGAGTTAGCCAAAACAAACCGGATATTTCCGATTTCATCCAGTCATATCCGGTGAACTGGTGTGAAATTTGTATGTAATAGACCAAGAAAATCACAGTACAAATGGTTTTGGAGAAAAGCAAAGTCTTTTCGTTAGGCAAGTGCCTAAAATGTCATCTGTACAAACAGAAATATCATATTTGTTTGTCACAGTTCCTCTAGCTTTCTCCCTAGAAAATAAGAATGTGTAGAGCTGTTGTCTCCATGTGGAACCAATTAGTGATTCCAAGCAAAAATTAAATGTTCCCTGATAAAAAACATTCAAAACAATAAAGTCCGTGGATAATATCAGGAATACTCAAAGACAGAGGCTGGAGCAATATCTGGGATTGAGTTAGCCAAAACAAAACCAGATATTTCCGGTTTCATCCAGTCATATCCGGACAAACTGTGGTGGAATTCGTATGCAATGGACCGAGAAAATCACAGTAAAAATGGTTTTGGAGAAAAGCAAAGTCTTTCGTTAGGCAAGTGCATAAAATGTCATCGATACAAACAGAAATGTCATGTTTGTTTGCCACAGTTCCTCCAGTAGTCTCCCTAGAAAATACGAATGTGTAGAGCTGGTGTCCCCATGATGAACCTATTAGCATTTCTACGGTACAAAATCAAATGTTCCCTGATAAAAAACATTCAACACAATAGTCCGTGGATAATATCAGGAATACACAAACACAGAGGCTGTAGCAATGTTTGGGATTGAGTATGCAAAAAAAAAAAAAAGATATTACCGGTTTCATCCACTCATATCCGGACAAACTGGGGTGGTATTCATATGCAATGGACCGAGTAAATCACAGTAAAAATGGTTTTGGAGAAAAGCAAAGTCTTTTCGTTAGGCAAGTGCATAAAATGTCATCTATAGAAACAGAAATATCATGTTTCTTTGCCGCAATTCCTCTAGATTTCGGCCTACAAAATACGAATATGTAGAGCTGGTGTCTCCATGTGGAACGAATTAGTAACTCCAAGCACAACATTAAGTGTTGCCTTATAAAAAACTTTCAAATCAATAAAGACCGTGGATAATATCAGTAATACACAAACACAGAGGCTGTAGGAATATCTGGGATTGAGTTAGCCAAAACACAACCGGATATTTCCGGTTTCATCCAGTCATATCCGGTAAAGTGGTGTGGAGTTCGTATGCAATGGACCGAAAAACTCAGAGTAAAAATGGTTTTGGAGAAAAGCAAAGTCTTTTCATTAGGCAAGTGCATAAAATGTCATCTATACATACAGAAATATCATGTTTCTTTGCCGCAATTCCTCTAGGTTTCGCCCTAGATAATACGAATATGTAGAGTTGGTGTCTCCATGTGGAACCAATTAGAGTTTCTACGGTACAAAATGAAATGTTCCCTGATAGAAACATTCAAAACAAGAAAGTCCTTCGATAATATCCAGAAAACACAAACACAGAGGCTTTCACAATATTTCGGATTGAGTTAGCCAAAACACCACCGGATATTTCTGGTTTCCTCCAGTCATATCCGGACAAAGTGGTATGGAATTCGTATGCAATGGGCTGAGAAAATCAGAGTAAAAATGGTTTGGGAGAAAAGCAAAGTCTTTTCGTTAGGAAAGTGCATAAAATGTCATCGATAGAAACAGAAATCTCATGTTTGTTTGCCGCAGTTCCTCTAGCTTTCTCCCTAGAATATACGGATATATTGAGCTGGAGTCTCCATGTGGAAACAATTACTGTATCCAAGCTCAAAATAAAATATTGCCGGATAAATACATTCAAAACAATAAAGTCTGTGGATAATATCAGGAAAACAGAAACACAGAGGCTGTAGCAATATATGGGATTGAGTTAGCCAAAACAAACCGGATATTTCCGATTTCATCCAGTCATATCCGGTAAACTGGTGTGGAATTCGTATGCAATGGATGGAGAAACTCACAGTAAAAATGGTTTTGGAGAAAAGCAAAGTCTTTTCGTTAGGCAAGTGCCTAAAATGTCATCTATACAAACAGAAATATCATATTTGTTTGTCACAGTTCCTCTAGCTTTCTCCCTAGAAAATAAGAATGTGTAGAGCTGTTGTCTCCATGTGGAACCAATTAGTGATTCCAAGCAAAAATTAAATGTTCCCTGATAAAAAACATTCAAAACAATAAAGTCCGTGGATAATATCAGGAATACTCAAAGACAGAGGCTGGAGCAATATCTGGGATTGAGTTAGCCAAAACAAAACCAGATATTTCCGGTTTCATCCAGTCATATCCGGACAAACTGTGGTGGAATTCGTATGCAATGGACCGAGAAAATCACAGTAAAAATGGTTTTGGAGAAAAGCAAAGTCTTTCGTTAGGCAAGTGCATAAAATGTCATCGATACAAACAGAAATGTCATGTTTGTTTGCCACAGTTCCTCCAGCAGTCTCCCTAGAAAATACGAATGTGTAGAGCTGGTGTCCCCATGATGAACCTATTAGCATTTCTACGGTACAAAATCAAATGTTCCCTGATAAAAAACATTCAACACAATAGTCCGTGGATAATATCAGGAATACACAAACACAGAGGCTGTAGCAATGTTTGGGATTGAGTATGCAAAAAAAAAAAAAGATATTACCGGTTTCATCCACTCATATCCGGACAAACTGGGGTGGTATTCATATGCAATGGACCGAGTAAATCACAGTAAAAATGGTTTTGGAGAAAAGCAAAGTCTTTTCGTTAGGCAAGTGCATAAAATGTCATCTATAGAAACAGAAATATCATGTTTCTTTGCCGCATTTCCTCTAGATTTCGGCCTACAAAATACGAATATGTAGAGCTGGTGTCTCCATGTGGAACGAATTAGTAACTCCAAGCACAACATTAAGTGTTGCCTTATAAAAAACTTTCAAATCAATAAAGACCGTGGATAATATCAGTAATACACAAACACAGAGGCTGTAGGAATATCTGGGATTGAGTTAGCCAAAACACAACCGGATATTTCCGGTTTCATCCAGTCATATCCGGTAAAGTGGTGTGGAGTTCGTATGCAATGGACCGAAAAACTCAGAGTAAAAATGGTTTTGGAGAAAAGCAAAGTCTTTTCATTAGGCAAGTGCATAAAATGTCATCTATACATACAGAAATATCATGTTTCTTTGCCTCAATTCCTCTAGGTTTCGCCCTAGATAATACGAATATGTAGAGTTGGTGTCTCCATGTGGAACCAATTAGAGTTTCTACGGTACAAAATGAAATGTTCCCTGATAGAAACATTCAAAACAAGAAAGTCCTTCGATAATATCCAGAAAACACAAACACAGAGGCTTTCACAATATTTCGGATTGAGTTAGCCAAAACACCACCGGATATTTCTGGTTTCCTCCAGTCATATCCGGACAAAGTGGTATGGAATTCGTATGCAATGGGCTGAGAAAATCAGAGTAAAAATGGTTTGGGAGAAAAGCAAAGTCTTTTCGTTAGGAAAGTGCATAAAATGTCATCGATAGAAACAGAAATCTCATGTTTGTTTGCCGCAGTTCCTCTAGCTTTCTCCCTAGAAAATACGGATATATTGAGCTGGAGTCTCCATGTGGAAACAATTACTGTATCCAAGCTCAAAATAAAATATTGCCGGATAAATACATTCAAAACAATAAAGTCCGTGGATAATATCAGGAAAACAGAAACACAGAGGCTGTAGCAATATATGGGATTGAGTTAGCCAAAACAAACCGGATATTTCCGATTTCATCCAGTCATATCTGGTAAACTGGTGTGGAATTCGTATGCAATGGACGGAGAAACTCACAGTAAAAATGGTTTTGGAGAAAAGCCAAAGTCTTTTGGTTAGGCAAGTGCATAAAATGTCATCGATACAAACAGAAATATCATGTTTGTTTGCCGCAGTTCCCCCAGCAGTCTCGCTAGAAAATACGAATGTGTAGAGCTGGTGTCCCCATGATGAACCAATGAGAATTTCTATGGTATAAAATGAAAAGTTCCCTGATAAAAACATTCAAAACAATAAAGTCCATCGATAATGTCCAGAAAACACAAACACAGAGGCTATCACAATATTTCGGATTGAGTTTGCCAAAACACAACTGGATATTTCTGGTTTCATCCAGTCATATCCGGAAAAAGTCGTTTGGAATTCGGAGGCAATGGACCGAGAAAATCACAGTAAAAATGGTTTTGGAGAAAAGCAAAGTCTTTTCGTTAGGCAAGTGCATAAAATGTCGTCGATACAAACAGAAATATCAAGTTTGTTTACCTCAGTTCATCCAGCAGTCTCCCTAGAAATACGAATGTGTAGAGCTGGTGTCCCCATGATGAACCAATTAGCGTTTCTACGGTACAAAATGAAAAGTTCCCTGATAAAAACATTCAAAACAATAAAGTCCATCGATCATGTCCAGAAAACACAAGCACAGAGGCTATCACAATATTTCGAATTGAGTTAGCCAAAACTCAACTGGATATTTCTGTTTTCATCCAGTCATATCCGGAAAAAGTTGTTTGGAATTCGGATGCAATGGACCGAGAAAATCACAGTAAAAATGGTTTTGGAGAAAAGCAAAGTCTTTTCATTAGGCAAGTGCATAAAATGTCATCTATACATACAGAAATATCATGTTTCTTTGCCGCAATTCCTCTAGGTTTCGCCCTAGATAATACGAATGTGTAGAGCTGGTGTCTCCATGTGGAACCAATTAGAGTTTCTACGGTACAAAATGAAATGTTCCCTGATAGAAACATTCAAAACAAGAAAGTCCTTCGATAATATCCAGAAAACACAAACACAGAGGCTTTCACAATATTTAGGATTGAGTTAGCCAAAACACCACCGGATATTTCTGGTTTCCTCCAGTCATATCCGGACAAAGTGGTATGGAATTCGTATGCAATGGGCTGAGAAAATCAGAGTAAAAATGGTTTGGGAGAAAAGCAAAGTATTTTCGTTAGGCAAGTTCATAAAATGTCATCGATACAAACAGAAATCTCATGTTTGTTTGCCGCAGTTCCTGTAGCTTTCTCCCTAGAAAATACGAATGTGTAGAGCGGGTGTACCCATTATGAAAAAGTTAGTGTTTCAACCGTAGAAAATTAAAGGTTCCCTGATAAAAACATTCAATACAAGTAGTCCATCGATAATATCCAGAAACACAAACAAAGGGTCTGTATCAATATTTGGATTGAGTTAGCCAAAACTAAACCAGATATTTCTGGTTTCAACCAGTCATATCCGGACAAAGTGGTGTGGAATTGGTATGCAATGTACCGAGAAAATCATAGTACAAATGGTATTGGAGAAAAGCAAAGTCTTTTTGTTAGGCAAGTGCATAAAATGTCATCTATACAAACAGAAACATCATGTTTGTTTGCCGCAGTTCATCTAGCTTTCTCCCTAGAAAATACGAATGTGTAGAGCTGGTGTCTCCATGTGGATTCATTTAGTGCTTCCAAGCACAAAATTAAATGTTCCCTGAAAAAAACATTGAAAAATATAAAGCCCATGCATAATATCGGGAATACACAAACACAGAGGCTGTAGCAATATCTGGGATTTAGTTTGCCAAAACACAACCAGATATTTCTGGTTACATCCAGTCATACAAGACAAACTGTTGTGGAATTCGTATGCAATGGATAGAGGAAATCACAGTAAAAATGGTTTTGAGAAAAGCAAAGTCTTTTCGTTAGGCAAGTGCATAGAATGTCATCTATACCAACGGAAATATCATGTTTGTTTGCCGCAGTTCCTCTAGCTTTCTCCCTAGAAAATACGAATGTGTAGAGCTGGTGCCTCCATGTGGAACCAATTAGTGTTTCGAAGTACAAAATTAAATATTCCCTGAAAAAAAAAACATTCAAAAAATAAAGTCCGTGGATAATATTAGGAATACACAAACACAGAGTCTATAGCAATATTTTGCATTGAGTTACCAAAACACATCCAGATATTTCTGGTTACATGCAGTCATATCTGGACAAAGTGGTGTGGAATTTGTATGCAATGGACCAAGAAAATCACAGG